>NW_022631038.1:2788657-3006368 GCF_010015895.1 Lontra canadensis
CTGTGTGTGTGTGAGAGCCTGTGTGTGTGTGTGTGTGCATGTGGGGATGATCGTGATTATTTGTACATACGTGTGTACATGTGTTTGTACATATATCTGTGCACACGTGTCTGTACATATGCACACATGTATCTGTACATATATGTATACGTGTGTTTGTACGTGTGTGTGTGTGTGTACCTGTCATTTCACTTGAAAACTGAATCGAGGGCCTGACCCGTGGTGTGGTTCAGCACAGAATGTTTGCTGGGAGCGTGAGGATCCCATGGTTCCCAGCGTCCTGCTCGTCACACGTTGGTGAAAAGAAATTAACGTTGTGATTTAAGAGCAGACGTAGACTTCACTCTGTCCTTTGACCTTTCCCGTAAGTACTCTAAGTAAGCCAGTTCGGCAAGAGGAAAGTCCTTCAAAAGCTCCGGTGCTGTGGAGTAGGTGACCCTTCTCAGGTGAGACAAGTCAGAGAAGCCCCAGGGATGGCTGTGTCGGTGGGACTTGGTCAGTCTGGGCCATCAGAACTCGGTCAGTCTGGGCTGTCGGTCGCGGCTCAAGCCCTGTGCCCTCTCGAGGTCACCAGATCACGAAGGCTGATGGTGCGCTTCCCCCGGGCCTCTGCCGTCCGCAGGTAGACAGGGCGGGAGAGGATGGGCTCTGGGATCAGCCAACTTTTAAAACCTTTCTTAAACTTTCAAAAAAATTCCCCAAGTGAGGAAAATCACTGTAGTGTGCTAGTATTCAAATCAGGTGATTTTTCAGTGAAATCTCACTTAAGCACGCGCTAGCTCACTGTCCCAGAAAGAGGCATGACGGCTGGTTTCAGGACTTTGCACAGCAGGTTGGAAGCGCCGATCAGTAGTGCTGGCAGCCGAACAGTAAGGAATGATCTCCCTTCTTGAATTTAAATATTTAGCAATAGTGTCGATGTGCGTGTGAGTCTTTACAGCCCTGTGAGAAATGATTTTAAAGCGAATTTGTTCAGAGAAAAGGCAAAGGGTAATACGGTTTTGATGGCATCGGGAGTTTCTCAAAAAAACCTTCCTGTTCCAGTGTTTCATTGTTTTGGAAATAAAAGTTGATGTGAACTCCTCTAAGCGAGTTGGTAGTTCTGTAAACTTCAATATTTTACCAGTCTGAGAAACCGAGTAGTGAAGCCTCGTGAGCAGCCCGATTCCCGTGGTTCCCAGCACATCAAGATTGTGTCGGGACATTTCTGTTCCTGGGGTTCCCGGACACCTTTTGCTTGCTCACTGGTACCGTGTGCTTGGGTCCTTCTTGAAAGACCGTTTCGGTTCTAGCTTTATCCGGTCATACGGACCTCATGCCAGAAGTGGGTCAGGTTAGGGAAGCATTTTCTCTCTGGGCGTAAAACCGGTCTGGGGGCGGCAGGGTGGGGACGGGGGACGTGGGTGGGTGGAGTATTTGAGAGGATACATCACACCCGCATCACACGGAGGGATAAATAACTTGGGAATGCCTCCAAAATGGTAGGAAATACAGGAAACCTCGAGGCAGTTAGAAATTCCCGTCATCCTACAGTTTGCCTTTTTAGAAACTTGCCCTTTGTCTTGTTCACACAACCCTGAAAAGTGAGCTTAGCTCACCGGTGCCTGTGTGGTGGTGTAGAAAAGGGATTTTTCTCTTACTCTGGTCCTGGGATCTGCCTCTCGGTCCACGGACGGATTGATGCAGCGACCCCTCGCTGGCCTTCGTGCCGCAGGGACTCCAAGGCGAATGGGGTCCAGCGTGCACGGTTAAGGGACTTTTGGCCAGAACTGAGGAACGTGCCAGCGTTTGCCCCCAGATTGCCGCCTCTCACTCACGTAAACACACGATTATGTCTGTGTGCCTTATGTTCCCTGTGCCAGTGTATGCAGGGCTTCAAAGTCACGTAGTAGCGAGATCAGTTACTAAATTCTACTTCGGGGATTTGAGAAACAACTTTTTGATTTAGGGAGGCGGGCGAGGTCAGCAGGGAGCCCTCCTCAGGAGAAAATCTCGTGACCTGGATCTTTGGCCCTATTTCGACAGCATTGCACTTTGTCCGTCCTCCTCAGAGGACCTGGGTTTCCACGTGCTCATCTTCCCAGATGCACTCAGAGAAGAGAGCAGCCTCCGTCCGCTTGACCACTGTGTGTTGACAGGAGCCCAGAGACGGGGCCGCGTGCAGAGAAGGGGGACATCGGACTCAGCTGGGGCTTTTCAGCACGACAGAGAAGACCGGGAAAGAGGCCCAGAGTTCTTAGGAACACCCGTGAACTGAACACCACCCAGGCCCGGTCACCTGTGTCACTGGAGCCGCACAGGGCGGCCGGCTGGCTTCCCCGCCTTTTCCGTCCACACGCCTCCTGTCCCAGTCTGCCCTCCGGCGTCCTGCAGGCCCTCAGAGAAGGACGGGGGTCATCTATAGCCACTGTCTCGCTGGGGCTGACCCGCGGTCAGCAGGTCGGTTTGTCGAGTGTGTGCGGACGCGTTCTGTTCCCCTGCGCATCAGGGCAGGGGGCGTGCGGGCCATGTTGGAGGTGCGGTGCAGGAGCGCAGGTGGAGGCTGGGCTCGGCGGCCACTTCCTGTCCTGCGGGGGGATGTGCCTGTGGGCTCTCCGTAGCCCCGTCCCCAGCACAGAGCTCGGCCCCCTGCCCGGGAAGCTGCAGGAGCAGTGGGCGGGATGACGTTTGCTGCCGTGAGCCCACACTCAGGAACGGGACCCAGTTGGCAATTGGTCCCTGGAGTTGCTTCTTCCAAGGATCATCTCTTGGTGACGTCTGGCTGATGTCATGCCTCTGTTTACCCCTCTTTGTGGTGGCCTCCCATCTGCCGGCACTTTCTGTCCTCTCTGAGAGTCCAGGACTTGACCTCGGGTTCAGATGTTTCCATTCTCAGGTTATTTGGAGATCAGGTAGGTCTACGGGCTTTGCCATTTTCCTTATCTCAGTGTCTGATAATTGAAAAGTGTCTACGATGTTTTCTTAAGCATTTTCTGCTAAAAGGACGGGCAGGTGCGGTTTTGCACTTTGCCTGAGGGCAGGGACACCCGGGTATCCTAGGAGATGGACAGGTGTCCTGGCGCTCAGAGCAGACCCCTCGTTCGACAGGTGGACAGCGACGCGAAGGGCTGGGTGTTTGGGCTCCCGAGGCCAGAGTAAGATGCGGTCCGAGAACGTGTTGGGTTTGGTGCTTCTGGTTTTGTATTTCGTGACTTGTTTGGGGTCACCAACGCTTCTCTCATTCCGTCCTCTCCGTAGAGCAACAGCCTGTGATAATGTTTGTGATTTTGCTTTATCTCCTTCCTCTTCCCCTTATTTTCCAGCGTCCGGAAACATTGTCTCGCCTGTGGACGTGGGTACTCAGGATCCCCGTGAAGAGCTCGAGCTTAGAATTACTTGTATTTGGTGAAAGCAAGGCCCTGCTGGCTTCACCCCTTGGGAGTTTTCTGTCGGAAATACGGGGTGTTGGGGGAAGTCTGCTAATCTCGTATTTTGGGAGCTAGTCCTCAGGAATCAGGAGGAAGAGAGTGCTGTCCCTAGCTGATGGTGACATTTATCTCGGGGGCCTCAGGAAGGCGGCAGGACACGTGAGATTATCCAGGATGACACGCGTGACACGCACGGCCACGCTGTCCCCGGGTGGGCCCTTCGCCACTTGAGGCTGCGGTGCGGGCGGGGAGACGACAGGGCATTTCTGTCCCTGGAGAGAGTTTATTGGACGGTGCTGACCGGCGGGCCAGCCTGCTTCTCTGCTGTCCCAGGAACACGGCGTCTGAAGACCGCAGCATGTCACGGGGCTGTTTTAGGGTTCTAGCTGCTCTTCTGGTTTTGGCTCCTGAAAGCTTGTGTTCGTTGATCCTGTTTCCTGCCCTGGATGCCTAAGCCGTGGGCGTGGAGCCGTTGCAAGAAGCAGGGCCCGGTGTGTTCTCCTTACCTCACAGACACACGGGATTTGCTGCCCGGGGACTCGGGGGGTGGATGCAGCGTTCCCCATGGCTCACCAGACTGCGCTCTGCTGGACACCGTCATGCCCGTGCACAGACCCCCCCACCCCATGCACACACACACGTGCACACGCACACACACTCACTCTGCAGTGATCAAAGACACGGGCTTGGTGGTGGTTGCAGGGAGGTGAGTCAGGACGGTGGGCCTGGGGCGCCCCCAAACTGTCTTCCTCATTCCTGGCTCTGTGGTGACGGAGGAGGATGGCTTGCTTCAGTGGTCCTTACCTCGCTCCCTGCATCTGCTCAGCTGCTTTTCAGTAACTTATCTTCAGCACCAAAAATTGGTATCTGGCCCCTGGGTGCTTTGCAGAAGCCCCTGGGGGAGGGGTGCGTGGAAGGCCAAGGCCCTCGTTCTTGTGACCACAGAGTGGAAATGTTGTGATTTCTGTCCCAGAGCTGATGAGCTCCTGTGTGGGAACTTGCAAGCCGGTGGCCAGTCAGCCCTGCAGAGTGGAAGCCGTCCAGGGAGGGCGCAGAGGGCCGCTCGGGACCTGTCTGGATGCCGGCCGGTTGGAGCTGTAGTTTTAAAGCAACAGGACAATTGCATGTGACTAGTAGAGTTTTAGGCAGATGCTAAAAATAAGCATTTCATTTTTTGCAGTTGCATGTTTTAGTTGTGGTGTGGTGCGTTCTGTAAACCATGAAGTGGACAGAAGTCTGTGAAGAAGGTGGGAAGAGGCGACCTTGTATTTCGGGTCCTTAGGTCCTGGTGGCACTGAAGGTCAGTCAGTCTCCTGATGGCCTTAAAGGGCTGGATTGATGCTCTCAGTTTTTTAAAAAATGGCCTCAACACACATTTTCTCCTTTTAAAGAATGGTGTGTTCATGGGGTTTTCAGTTTTGGACTTTGTAATTGTGGGGACATGACCGCGTTCGCAGGACTCAGGGTCGCAGGTGTGATTATCAGGTTGGATAGTTGCTGACCCCTGCGGTCCTCCGACCCGGGCACACTGTGGTTCTGTCATGGGAAGTCATGTGTGTGTGTGTGTGTTTGTGTGTGTATGCGGTGTGTGAGTCGCCCTGTGACCGTGTGTGCGGGGAGCTCAGGGTGAGGACAGACAGGCAGACGCAGACACCGTGGGGAGAGGATGTTTCCGACCCGGCCTCGTGGAGCCTGGAGATCTCCGGGGTAGCGAAGGGATGACTCAGCAGGCCTGCGGATAATTAACGTTCGTGAACACAGTCTATTTTTAGATGCGGCTTATGGCTCTCAACCCTATGGCTTCAACTCTCCCACCACGACCAGTGGATCTTTTTTGGTCCTGCATGAAACTGTGAGCCGCCAGCATTTTGAAAGAGAAGGAGGTTGTACGTGGAGGGGGACATGGTAGCCAGAGAAAGGTGTTTTCCAGGCCAGGGAGACACAGCGGCCGACGGGGAGCTGGTGGGGGCTCGTTGTTCTCGGGGGACCTGCAGCGGATGGAGACGCTCACATCCGTTCGCGTTTGCAGCTGGCAGCTCACCGTGCCCTGGGGAGGGTCTGGTTCTGCTGCATTTGTGGCCCTGTGGGGGCATCGGGGGTCACTCGGGACCCCGAGCACGGGTCATAGACGTCGTGGGACAGGTGAAGTGCAGGGAGTTTGCAGAATCTTCCAGGCTCTGGAGCACCACTCAGAGAGATCACGGCGGATCGGGGCAGCGTCTACGCTGCTAGTTCCCTTTGTTCCCGTTTGATCCGATCAGCTCCCGTCGCCAGTGTAGGGACAGCGGTGTGTGTCAGGCTCGCTCCTGAGTCGGTGGGGGGTCTCTGGCGAGTCCTGAGCTGCTTATTTAAAGAGCAGGTAAATTAGTTATTTAGTATTGACGTCCATGGTGTCTCTAGCAAATAGGAGCACGGGGCTGAGGCGTGACCCGTGCACACAATGGATATGCCCGGAGCAGCCACCGTAGCCCTTCTGCTCCCACGTGTGCACACAACGCACACACACGTGCACGTGCACCTGCACGCGTGCCGTCGTCGATGTCTGGAAGTTGCCTGCACAGAGGCAGGGCTCCAAAACACTGCTTTTCTGGGTGCCCGTGCAGAGCTGGCCACGTTCCTGAACGTGGGAGCGGCTCGGTGGCGGCGTGCTGCTGGCTGGGCGAGAAGCCGGAACCTCTTCTGCGTCTTGGCCTGCTTGCCCCTCCCCTTGGCCCCAGTAGCTGGCGTCCACGCTGGGCCACAGTCTGGGCTGGCCCCCGTGTGAGCCTGCCGCTGCGGGGCCTTCTCTGCGGGGGGACGCCGGGCAGGGTGGGGGACAGGCAGAGCTCAGGGCCTGTCCTTTTTGGTTCAGCTAGCAGAATTTGATGGCAACGCTTTCCTTAGCTTTAAGAAAGTTTTAATTCATAGATTTGGGCCTCTGGCTTAGGCACCCAGCTCCCAGTAAACAATCTCAGAAATCCTATCTTGCAACTTCTTCTCAAAATAGCAGTAGGACTGAAATGGTAGAGGAAAATACATGGAGCAATCGGGGCTTTGCTGAGATCCTCTGAGCGGCGTTGTTCCCTTGAGCTTGGGACTCCGTCTTGACTTTCGAAAACTGGGCAGGTTGGCGAGAGCCATTGTTCAGGAGCGAAACTGAAGAGCCATGGGAGGGGGCATAGTTCCCGCCTGTCACCAGAAACGAGAAAAAACGAAAAGTCGGGGATGGAGAAGTTCACAAAGGAGGAAAGTGCGTGAGCTCTTTTGTTCCTTTTTGCATTTTAACGAAGAACATTCTCCTTACGGGCCCATGGTCACGACTCGTAACGGGGCTTTGGCGGCCCGCCTGAGACCCCAGAAGACTTCAGTGACGGACTTGGGGAAGAGTTGCTTAAATTATGAAGTGAAACACGAAACAGTTCTGGCCACAAAGTGTCTTTGGTGAAGTGACACTGTTGAGATTCAGGACTTATGTAATGGTTGGAGCTCTCGGTGTGAGCTAGAACGTCTCTATGTGTTTCGCTCTCAGGTGTGCATTTGTAACCATGAAAGGCTGTCAGGTCACGGCTGAGCGTCCCCGCGTGGACGAGACCGCCGGCCACACGGGCTCTGGCCGGTTTGTTAACTTTCCCGGTGGCCCCCTCCCTGCTCCTGGCTTGTGGGTCCTGCTTCGTCCTCGGCAGTGGCCGTCCGTGTCAGGAATCCACTACAGCCATGAGAGAAGGAATGCTTGATACTTAGTTTATATATTTACCTTCATGAACAGAGACATTCGAACTTGGTGGGCATTTCGAGGGCGAAGCCTGGCAAGTGCTCAGAAGAAGCCGTGCCCAGGTCTCATCAACGCATCTTGTCAGAAGATACGCAGGACGTCACTCAAAGAAGGGAGTGATTTTAATTTAGACACGAGATTCTGTTTGTGGAAGGACATAGGAGATCCCGCCATGCCACGCATCCTGGGGACCATGCCCTCCTTTGAAGTGTTCCCGTCTTACCAGGTGCCTGTGGCAGGTGCCCCCACACCCCCGCCCCAGGCCGGTCCCCCGAACTCGGCCTTGCATGCAGCTGCCCACACGGCCCTCCTGCTGTTGGGAAGTGAGTGTGGGTGGGGAAAGGCCAGAAACGTGGCGGCTTGGCACCGGTCCCACGTGGCATGGGGTGCGGTCACGATTCTCCTGGGGTACTCCGTGGTGGTCACCTGAGCAGGTGCAGGATGGCCCCATCGGGGGGCCCAACTAGGACGAAGCAGCTGTAGAAATGCTTCCAGTTCATCACGTCCCTTCTACACACAGTGGTAAATGATGATTCCTGCTTCTCCGGCTCACAGCCCCGGTAGCTTGTGTCCAGCACAGAGCAGACTGTGGGACACGGACAGATGTGCAGACCTTACCTGCTGAATGAGGGCGCTTGCCTGGGTGGGCTCTCACTGCACGAGGGAATTTTCTGTCGGAGAGGCCGCGATCCTGCGACTAGAGCTCGGCCTTCAGACTTGAGTCTAGAGGGTCATGGACTCAGCCCCTCCCCCGCCCTTTAGACGATCCAGCTCTCGCACCCCTAGAAACTGCTTCTGTTTTAACTTTGAAAGGAACTGCTTCAAAGTCAGGGTGAAAGTACCTGCTGATGATTTTCAAGTCATTTGCTGAAGGACCCAAGTCGTTCAAATCAGCCGCTAGATCATTAAATTAAGTTCCAGCAAGTTGGACCTTTGCAGGTCCGGTACCCCAGAGTCTAAGGCAGAGAGAAACGTTACTTGGTCTGACTTCGTGTTTGCCAAATCGTTCCAGTGCATCAGTAGGTTAAAGCCCTCCGCATTCTAACCGCCACACGTCCTGATGAGCAGACACACACACAGATGTAAGATGCTTGAAGACCTTTTGATGAACTACTTCCAAATGCTGATGAAGCCCTTTCAGAAGAAACAGGCACGATTATGTTGACCAGACTTGAAAGCACGCTCCTGGTGTGCATCTGTTGCTAATAAATTGTGTTGTTCAGAGGCCTCTATCTCTAGGTCCCATTTCTGGGCTCCGGGGACCACACAGGGAGGCGGCAGGAGCCTGGGCTTATCGGCTGTGAGCAGCCGCCATCTAGCGGCGGGCGGCCCGCATAGCGCCTGCCTTCCCCAGGTCTGTTTGTAGGTCTGAAGACGATGCCGGTAGAGAATCTGATTTTTTTAAAACAAGATCATTATAATTTCTTTGGAAATACCCAGCATTTGGGTTTTATATATTTTGGGTAAGGAAGCAGTGGGAAGCTTCTAAGCCGTGTGCCTGCGAGCTTGTGCGTGTGGCCCCTTCTCGTGCGGGAACTGTGCGGCGCCACCGTCTTCTCAGGTCTCCGCCCTTCCCGAGTCCTGAAACACTTGGTGTGAGACAGAGCAGGTGAACTCAGGAGCATTTTCTTGGTCGCCCCTGACAGCGACTCTAGGCTGCTGTCCCGTGAGTAAGGTCAGGACTGCCCGAGGGGGACGGGGAAGGGGCGCCCGGTGCTGAGCTGTCCTGTGCCTTTCCGCCCTCTCTCCTCCCGTGGTGACATTCCCAAACCCAGACGTGGTAGAAGGACCTTCTTTCCGGAAGTTCCTTTCACCGTTTGTGGAAGATTTGATTTACTTTCCCGCTGCTTGTGTCGGGTGGGAATGTTTGTTGCTGCTCAGAGCATGGTTTGCAAATCTTTGTTTCATGATTTCTTTTTGCATTTGTTTGTGTTTTTTCAAATGGATGAGTTGTCCTTTGCAGTTAGGTTTTGGGAGTGAAGGGGGGTGTGTTAAATGGATGCAACTATGAAAATAGACTTGGATTCTGTTCACTTCAACAGCAGTGGGATTTTTGTTAAAAACAGCAGCCACCAGGGAGTTGTGTTTTCATGGTTGAGTCAGGAAGCAGTTCGTGAGTTCGAGATTTCGAGAACGCGGCTGTGTTCATGGCAGCACAGACTGCGGGTGAGAGGGGCTGAAGCTCCGTGGAGGCTCAAGGTGTCTGATTAACCTTGGAAACAGGGTTTTGTAGTTGAGGAGTAGCAAAACTTTTGAAAAAGTTCTTTCCCGGATATTAAGCTTTAGGTTTTCTCGTATGAGCTGGTTAATTTGTTCAGTCAGAAATCCAGTATTTAACTTGTAACCCTTTTTCTTCAGAAATCAAAGTACGGCTTCCAGAGTGCAAAGCTTCTTAACTGTTTTTCTATTAATGCAAATTAGTTAGTTTTGCAGTTTGTTTATGATAATAGATCAGTTGTTTAAAATGAAAACTTGGGGGTACCCAGGTGGCTCAGTTGATTAAGCGTCTGCCTTTGGCTCAGATCATGATCCCAGGGTCCTGGGATCGAGCCCCACATCGGGCTCCCTCCTCCGCGGGGAGTCTGCTTCTCCCTCTTCCTCTGCCCATCCCCTCGGCTGTGCACTCTCTCTCACTCTTTCAGATAAAATCTTTAAAAAAAATAAAATGAAAACTTGTATATTGTACTCATACAGAAAAAGTAGCTGAGCAACTTGACATGTTCATTTGTAAAAATTGGAAAATATGATTAGTTCTTAACCATTATTTTAGCTACTGGCACTTTCCTTATCTTTTATGCTTTCTTCTTCTTTTTGTAGTTTATGTTGTGAGTGTAATGACCTTCGTGAGAGAGTTTAGAACGCTTAGGAGAAGTTTTCCGGCCCCAGGACCGAACCCGATAGACGGCAGACTGAGGTCTCAGGGCGAGTGGAGGGACCCCCGCTGGTGCCCTGTGCTCAGTTCCGGGCTCAGGGTCGGGCTCAGGGTCCTGGACGGGCTCACAGCGTCCGTGTTCGGTCCTGCACTGTCTCTGGCAGCCCCGCCGCTCCCCTCCCTCCAGCGTCCCTCTGCCGACCGCACATTCCAGCTCTGTCTCTGGCTCCTGGTTATTTTCCCGTTTTCTGGAAGGTGAGCTTCCAGGTTAAACCAGCCCGTGGCATTGTTTTCCTGCCTTCCTTCGGCTTCGCTGGCACAGGATGCCGGAGTTGTGTGTTTTAACTGTAAAGTCCCATGGTGAATGGAGCTGAAAGTCATCTTGCGCGTCTTGTATCTCCGACTCAAAACCTTCGACGGCCGTAAAGCTCTTACATCTTCAGGCCCAGTGCCAGATCGTCATTACGTCATCACGTTTCATGGAGCATCAGTGGTCTGTGTCGGAGCTTTTTCTCACAGAAACATCTTTCCAGGGCACTTTTGGTTTTTTTTTTTTTGCAGACACCATGCCGTTTTCTCTTTGTTAATGTTGTGTGTCAGTTGTCGAGGAAGTCCCAGGCTTCGGCGAGGCCCCCATGTCTGGTGGTCCCCAGACCTGTTACCTTCACTCTGGCCTGGTTTTGGCGACCCGCTGTCCCGTTGTAAGACACGTAAAAAGAAGAGAAGAGAATAATCTGCCGAGAAACGTTATTTACAAACTGTAACGTTCTCGCTGTCACATCAAGGTTTTTATAACTGGTGATGTTTATTATAAAAGTTACTAGAAACTCATAAATACTAAAATTAACTGCTAATATGTTAAACTTCTTTTTCCTTTTTTTCCTTTTTTAAAAAAGGTTTTATTTGTTACACACACGGGAGCCCACAGGTGGAGGGGGCTGTGCCAAGGGAGAAGCAGGCTTCCCCTGAGTGGGGAGCCAGATTTGGGGCTCGATCCCTTGGGAGCCGAAGGCAGACGCTTCACTGACTGAGCCCCAGGCGCCCCTAGACTTACTTCTCATCCAGTAGTGCTCAGTAGACTGCTTCAGGCTCACAGCGCTTGGGATGTCTTTGGAGGAGGGCCCAGATCACAGTACAGTTTAGGATCGAAGCTATCTTCTGTTTCCAGTGACCACCCTTCCTCCATATGCACCCTCACTCCTCCATGTGTGGAATTAGTTTGCAGATCTTTTCAGTAAAGAGGAGCAAATAGGAGAGGTGTGAAGACCTCCCAAGTCACAGCTGCTGGGATGGGCCAGCCGGGTACCTGCGTGTGCGGCTTGCGTCATCCCGAGCACGGCCAACGGTGGGGGTCGTCCCTGCAGATGGTACGTCTGGATTTTAATGAAGGGCGTGGGGCTGCTGATCGGATCCCATGCTCGGGTGGCGCAGGGCTCCCCGCAGGTGGGAAGAGGGCCCTGGAGAAGCTGCCTCTTCCTGCTTTCCGTGCCACCTGGCGCAGACCCGGGGAGGTGCTGGCTGTCGTGGAGCCTTGTCCTGCGGCCCGCTGACCCTAGGAGGCATGCTGGGCCGTCCCTGCCGTTTGCTGCAGCCGCCCAGGCTGCGGCTGTCGCGGCTGACCTGCATTACCGTGCAATCACCGTTAGTTCTCCTTGACCACCCTGTGCTTGGGCTGCCTGTCTTGGAGACAAAGTTCCTCTCCTAGAATCACATGGCTTGAGAGCATCTGGGTTCCGTGTAGACAGCAGTGGACGTTTGCCACTCGTGTGAGGCCCGTGCTTCACCCTAAGTGCACCCACCTGGATGGGGTTCCTTCCCAGGAGAGCCACGCCGAGATGTCCCCACGTGGCGTCTGTCTGCTGCTCCTCCAGCAGGTGCACGGGCCACGGCGAGGAGGTGGCGGGGACGCCCTGCCCCGTCCTCCGAGCGCAGCCCGGTCCCGCACGCCGCTCTGCAGGCTGTGCATCTGCTCTCGGCCGCTGTCAGAACCAGGAAACAGAACCGTTCTTGCTCTGTCTTCTGCATTCAGCTCACGTTTGTTGCAGAAATGGTGTTTATTTTTCTGAAGAGGCGGTCTTGGGGACCAGCAGAGCTGGAGGCATTGGCTTGCTCAGCAGTTGGCCCTTAGAGCTGGAGGACGGTCGGGCCGGCCCATGCCCTCTCGCGGCCCGTGGAGGATGCTGACGGAGTTCGCGGCGGAACCCAGCCCGACGCGGGTGGCGGCCCGTGGTACAAGCGAGGGTTCCGTTCTCAGGTCTGTGGGAACCGGGCGGCAGGAGGACGGCTGTAATAATAGGAAGTTCTTACGCATTAGCGAGAGCGAGACGGAGGGTGTTGCCCCAGCCAGGCCTGTCCTCCCAGCGTCCAAGCAGGTGTCTGATTTCACTCGTGGGCCTAGGAGTCCAGAGCACGGGTCCCCTCGGAACTCCCCAGGTCTGAGCAGTGCGGGGACCCTGTCGCCGTGAGCCGTGAACAGCGCCATGCCTGCCCCCGCTCCCCTGACTGGGCACTCACTGCAATTGCCACAGTTCCAGGACCTGCGCTGGGTAACTGGGTTGATAACTAGGTTGGTAACTGGGTTGGTAACAAGTTTGGTAATTGGGTTGGCAGTTCTGCGTGGTGCAGGGACCGCAAGGCCTCGCAACTGCCCACACAGCCTTCACTTTTCATCTCTCCAAGCCCATGAGAAGCATTTGCTGAACTGACTGGTTCATAATTCACCTCACACTTTTCAGGGTGCTTTCCTGTGCTCTGTCTCTGTACACATGACCCGTGGATGTTAAATGACTTGTCTTATTCGTTTATTAATTCGGTATGTGTTCGTGGAACGTCTGCCTCGTGCCAGATGTGCCAGATGCTGGCGAGAACAGTGTCTGGTTATTGTGTGGTTTGTGTTTTTGGAGCTCAGATGCTTTGGGGAGAGGCAGAGAGGACACGTCCCCACACACAGCACGGAGGCGGACAGATCCAGGGAGACAGAGCAAGAGGTGGGAGCGGACATGTAGGGGGTGTTATTTTATGGAGGGTGGTTGGGAGGTGCTCCTCGGGGAGGGAGTGGGGCCTGGGCCTGGGGGGGCAGTGGCTGTGGGCGTGTTGGAAGCCCACGCTGCCGGGTGGTGGACATGCCGGATGAGGCAGAGCTCCACTCCCACGGTCAAACGTTTGTTCTGTTACGGCCCAAGGAGGTGTTCTGCAGACCATCTCAGTGACTTTGTTACGTACTTTCTAAAATATTCCTGCCATGCCTTAGGTGACCGGGTGTTTGTTCACATGTTTTTTTAGGGCAGAAACGTGTTAAAGAAAGGGAGGGAGGCTTTCAGACACACAAACCTGGAATAGAGTCTCAGTTCCCCCAAATGGCCTGTAGCTCTGTTGGGGGAAAGCGTGGTGGTTGGACCGTGGTCAGGTGTGGATCCGCACTCCCTCGGGACACCACCAGCTCTCTGCTCAGAGCTGTAGGATCTCCCTGTGCTCCATGGCCCCCAGGGGAGCTTGCTTTCCCCAGAGCCCACTTTGAATCTGTTGAATGCCGGCTTCTGCATGAAGAGTCCTGGGTTCCCCCCGAGTCTTGCTGACCAAGAGATTCGAAACCTTGTCCCCATGGTCTGCAGTTTTGTCTCCTCTCGACCCCGGAGTTCCTCACCCTCTGCTTCTCTGTCCTGCTCCTCGTTCCTGGGGACAAAGAGCAAAGGATCACACATGGTCTACCATGAGTTAGAGTGTCCCTGTCGTGGCGCCGCCCACTTCCTGCACCGTTATTCCTGTTCCCGAGGGCAGCCTGGCTGGGGGGCCGTGAGGAGCTGCCTGGCTGCTGGTGGTTCCCCGACACGGGTGATGTGGCTTCCTGGAAAGGCTGTTGATGTAGGGCAGTGATGTGGTACGTGGACAGACCAGCCACACTGCCACTTGGGCTTCTGTTACGGATGGTCGTAGCTGGTAATGTCCAGTGAGATCCACTGGTGTTGGGCTCTGAGCCAGTCCTCCAGGTTCATGGCCGAGCTCCCCGGGGTGAGGCACAGGGGGGACTGTGGATCATGGGGGCCAGTCAGTGTGCAGGAGATCTGCCGAGGCCCTCAGCGCACAGCTGCTTGCGGGAACCAGAGCATCACCGGGAAGGGTCCGTCAGGGCTGTTTTGTGCTGAGGGAGGCCCACAATCAGGGAGAGTGTTCCTGGGTTTGTGCTCAGCAAGAAGTTTCTATTTTGTTTGAACCAGAAGAGTGGGAACGTAAGAAATTATGAAGAAAACAAAACTGGGGGTATCACGTTACCTGATTTTAAGCTATACTACAAAGCTGTGATCTCCAAGACAGCATGGTACTGGCATAGAAACAGACACATAGACCAGTGGAACAGAGTAGAGAGCCCAGATATGGACCCTCAACTCTATGGTCAAATAACCTTTGACAAAACAGGAAAAAATATACAGTGGAAAAAAGACAGTCTCTTCAATAAATGGTGCTGGGAAAATTGGACAGCTATATGCAGAAGAATGAAACTCGACCATTCTCTTACACCGTACACAAGGATAAACTCGAAATGGATAAAAGACCTCAACGTGAGACAGGAATCCATCAGAATCCTAGAGGAGGACATAGGCAGTAACCTCTTCGATATCAGCCACAGCAACTTCTTTCAAGATATTTCTCCAAAGGCAAAGGAAACAAAAGTGAAGATGAACTTTTGGGACTTCATCAAGATCAAAAGCTTCTGCACAGCAAAGGAAACAGTCAACAAAACAGAGAGGCAACCCATGGAATGGGATAAGATATTTGCAAATGACATTACAGACAAAAGGTTGATATCCAGGATCTATAAAGAACTTCTCAAACTCAACACACACAAAACAGATAATCATGTCAAAAAATGGGCAGAAGACATGAACAGACACTTCTCCAATGAAGACTCACAAATGGCTATCAGACACATGAAAAAATGTTCATCATCACTAGCCATCAGGGAGATTCAAATTAAAACCACATTGAGATACCACCTTACGCCAGTTAGAATGGCCAAAATTAGCAAGACAGGAAACAACGTGTGTTGGAGAGGATGTGGAGAAAGGGGAACCCTCTTACACTGTTGGTGGGAATGCAAGTTGGTGCAGCCACTTTGGAGAACAGTGTGGAGATTCCTCAAGAAATTAAAAAGAGAACTTCCCTATGACCCTGCAATTGCACTACTGGGTATTTACCCCAAAGATACGGATGTAGTGAAAAGAAGGGCCATCTGTACCCCAATGTTTATAGCAGCAATGGCCACGGTCGCCAAACTGTGGAAAGAACCAAGATGCCCTTCAACGGACGAATGGATAAGGAAGATGTGGTCCATATACACTATGGAGTACGACGCCTCCATCAGAAAGGATGAACACCCAACTTTTATAGCAACATGGACGGGACTGGAAGAGATTATGCTGAGTGAAATAAGTTAAGCAGAGAGAGTCAATTATCATATGGTTTCGCTTATTTGTGGAGCATAACAAATAGCATGGAGGACATGGGGAGATGGAGAGGAGAAGTGAGTTGAGGGAAAATGGAAGGGGAGGTGAACCATGAGAGACAATGGACTCTGAAAAACAACCTGAGGGTTTTGAAGGGGCGGGGGGGTGGGAGGTTGGGGGAGCCAGGTGGTGGGTATTAAGGAGGGCACGAATTGCATGGAGCACTGGGTGTATAAACAATGAATTCTGTTACGCTGAAAATAAGTAAATAAATAAATAAAAAGAAATTATGAAGAACCTGGAAAGAGGCAAAGAGCCAGAGTCCCGTCGTTAGACAGAGGAGTGTGCGGTGGCCCGAGCTCACGAGTCAGCCCCTAGGAGAACTTGGGGACTAGAAGTTGGGGCTGTCACGGTGCCCGCCCCACACAGATGCCGCGTCCCCCTGGCACCGGCCGTCCCCGAGTGCATGCTGCTGAGCTGCTCTGGGAGAAATCGTCACGCACCGGGGTTTAGGTTGCAGCTCGCACAGCGACAAAGTGTTTTTTAAAAGGTGGGGCTCTGTCCTGAGCCTCGCTCACACGTAGTGTGTGGAAAAGGGGCTCACTCGGAGGAACGGGGGTGCCGGAGCAGCACGTGACACCAGCAGCTTGTGGTCCCCTGTCACTGGGTCCCACAGAGTCTCGGGGTTGGGTGCAGGTCACTGGGTGCAGGTCACCTGGCCTTGTGCAGACACTCGGTCACTCGGTTCCTGGGAGCTGATTTGGGCTTCCACGTGCCTGTCCCCAGGAGGAGCGGCCATATGCCCGCCTTGGCCTCCCTGGCAGCCAGGTCCTCTGTGACTCCCAGGTTTCGTCCTGTGTTGACTCCTCTGCTCCCTGGTCTTGGCCACAGTTTGAATCACCCCAAGGTTTTTGGAGAAAAGGCTGAGGGTACAGGCCCCTCCCCTGGCTCTTGGTCTGGGCTTGGGAATTTCTGACCCATGATGGTTCATGTGTTTCTGGGTGATTCTAGTGTGCAGACAGAACACTGCCCTTGATAAAGAAGTCATCCCCTCGTTCATCCCATACTGAGTGAATGTCTGAGGTATACAGCCGCCAGTCCCCTTGTCTAGGTAGAGGAGTCCAAGATCCTACAAGTCTTTTTCATATGGCTTGGTTTCCAGAAGCTTCTCCCCAGTAGGCCTGTTCTGGACATGCTCCCATTCATCTTCTTTGCTCTTGGTGTGTGGCTCAGAGCCGGGGCTGGCCTCTTCCAGCTAGATGTCTGCCTGAGGATGCTTTCTTGATCTAACATACTGGGCTTGTGGTCCCCTAGGACCCTGGAGTCTTTTTCACAACACAGCTCTTAAGCCAGACCTTTCACTTCCTGTGCTTTCTGTTTTTCCTCATGGGATTTCCCATTATTTTTCAGCCTTTGTTACATCTCGTTGAAAACTTTTGAGTCTTTGTTTCGTCACTGAAGGTTTTGGCTGTCTCTCCTAGCTGAGTGTCAGTCTTGGATCTGATAAACTTGTCTAGTCCCATTTCTTCATCGAGGGCCCTGGTAGAAATGATGGTGGGAGCACAGACACTGAGCACGCTTCAGAGGCCTTCCTTCCTGTTGGTCCTGGGCAGGAGTGCTGTTTCAGCCCACAGTGCCTCTCCGAGTCCTCCATGCAGCCTCATTCCGTCCGGTCCCTGGACTGTCAGCGAGTCAGGCCCATGTGCCACTCTGTCCCTTGAGTGACCAGTGCTGAAAGCCTTGTCGCAGAGGGAACTGTGCTGGACCATCCGTGGGCTGTTACGGTGCTGGGTGTTTTTTTTCCCCCCTGTCAAACCTGGGATAAAATATTTTGAAATGCATCCTATTTTATAAACCAAAACACCAAGGCATGCAGAATTTATTGCATCTGTCTTTGGTCATCATGGAGGGCCTGGAGGAGGACACGTTTCTTTACGGATGTGGCCGAGCTGAGTGTGCGGCACAGTGTGGGTCCTGCCACATCCCCTCTGGCCCCGCAGGTGCCCCGCACACATCATCTGGAGCAGAGCCGCCCCGGAGACCCCCTTCCCTCCCAGGAGCTGGGCTGCGCGGGTGGCAGAAGGCCGGTCCCTCCAGCGCACAGCCTGGGTGGGAAGCCGGATGAGAATCCCACGGCCCAGCCGTCCTGGGCGCCCAGTCCTCCTCCGTCGTGGGGAGAGAAGGGCGTTGACGCCTGGGCAGGGTGGCTGCGAGCTCCGGCTGCTGGAAGGACGGGAGAGGTAGAAAGGTGTTCGTGTCGGTACAGTGTCACACGGGGGCGAGGGTGACGGTTTGCAGGGACTGACAGTGGAAAACAGGAAGAGATTAAACTTCAGATTTATCTGTTAAGAAGGAAACTACAGCGCTAATGGGTTGGAAAAAACTAGGTAAAGTCCTTGTAAGAGACTGCAGTGCAGCCGCTGAGTGAGCTCTTCGTGGCGCTTCCAGTGAAGCCGTCCCGGGCCCAGCCGAGGACTTGTCTGTTTCCAGGACGCCCTGGAATTAGGGCTGCGCCACCGACTTCTTCTTTAGAGGTTCCCTGCGGTGGACCTCAGATTTTCTTAATCATGTAATTTGCATAGCTGGAAGTTTTACCCTTTCTTAACCTTTGAGAGAGGCCCCCTCGTTCTCCCGTCAGCCACGACTGTCACAGGCTGACGCCGAACGCCGGTTTGTAGTCTGTGTTGTGCACTCGCTGTGGGGGGAGCCCAGCCTGTGAGGTGGCGAACGTGGCTGCACGTGGGTCCATGGCTCCGGCGCACGTACAGGTCGCTGGGTCCCGGCAGCCCTGCCTTGCGCGTCACCGGGCTGGACCTGCAGGGACTCCCTGAGTCCTGGGGAGGTTGGGCGGCAAGGGAACCCCTGATGTGGGCAGGTGCACGCATTATTGACGTTACTCCCAGGATCGGTAATGATGGTGATGAAGCCAGTGAGGGGGGGTGGAAGCATCCTGCCCTGAGGCCCGTGGGCCGGGCACCCAGTCAGATAAGCAGCTTGTGGAGAGAATGTGAGCAACACTGCATTGGGGTGTGAGCTGGAGAGCCCGTGTGCAGGAGTGGGGGTGCGCCACAGCCCAGGCGAGCACCCCTGCGTCGGGGCAAGGACAGCACCCCAGTCCAAGGCTCCACGGGGCCGTATCCAAGGCCTGCTCGTCTCCGAGACATAACAGCACACAGTTTTTCAGTTGTGGGTTTTTAATGGAGCAGGGAGGGGGAAAGAGGCGGTAATAGGCACAGAGAATTAAGTGCCTTAAAATGGGTATAAAAATGAAAACAGGGATGTGTGGTGAAAACCAGATCAGTCATCAGAGTGAAAGGGGACACTAGGGATGGTGAAAACGGTGGATTTGTTGTTATGGATGTCTTATCGCGGTAAAAAAATTAAGAAAGAAAAAGTCAAAGGGGAGTAATTTTTCTTACCAAATGCCCTTCCACTGTGTCTTGTTTTGGGGTAGTTGTGTGTGTGCATGTGTGTGCATACGCGTGTGTTCGCATGTGTGTGTACGCGTGTGCACGCGCGTGTACGGGGTTGCTGCGGGGATTTCAAACAGAGACGTCGCCGCCTCCACCGGCCTTCTGGGGCGGCTGGGGGTCTGCAGGGGAGATGTGTGTGTATGCATGTGTGTGGGCGGCACGTGTGCATGCTCCGTGAACTGGGCAATTCCAGACGTGGGGCGTGTGTCACAGCTGCAGAAACCTAATCAGTGCTGCACTTCTTAAAGCACTGCCTGGATGGTCCTGGCAGAAAACAGAGGGAGAAACAGAAATTTCAGGCATGTGTAGCTCACACACATTATCCTTTGAGCCAAGGAGAGGTAGGCCATGGAAATTGTGTGTGCACCCACATATGTGTGCACTCACGTGCATGGTTTCATATGCACACACACATTCATGTGCTCACACACATGTATATGTGCAGGTATGTTTTCACATGCACACACACCTCACATGCATGCACTGTACACACATGCATGTTTCACACACGTGTCCATGTGTGCACACATGTTCCAATGCACACAGGTGTTGATGTGTGTACATACGTTTCCAGTGCACACACGTTTGTGCACACACGGGTGTGCATGTGTCCACATGTATGTTCCAGTGCATGTGCACGTGTTCGTGCACACACGTGCACATTTCGTGTGCATACATGGGTGTTCCCATGTGCACGCCCATGTGCACACATGCACACGTGTGCGGCGGTGATCACACTGTTGGATGTGCAGATGTCGGGTGGTGACTGAGGTGTGGTTCCCGGGGCCGTGTGGCTCTGGCTGCTCTGCACCAGGCACGTGCTTCGGGACAGCGGCTCTGGCTGGATGGCGCGGCTGCCGCTTCCCGCAGGGACGCTGACTTGCTGTGCCTCTCAGAGCCCCTGTCTCATCTGCAGACACTTAGCCGTGTGGCCAGGGTCACCCACACTTGTTGCTGGAGAGTAACTCAGGCCCCAGACTCAGTGGTTGAGTTTCAGCAACCCCTTTGTTGAAGCCTTGTCAGTTGCTTGGAATGAATGAGCTCCCTGTGTGGTCACGGAGCAGGTGGCTGGGGGAAGTGTGGGCTCCCCGGAAGTCCACCCCGTGGGTGACTTGCCCTTGTCGGCAAAGTTGGAAATGGCACTCAAGAACCCAGGAGCGTGAGGCCCACAGGCGGCTCCTCCACACCTGCTTTGGCCTGCGTGCACTGAAGCTTGGCTGCCTTGAGCGAGCCCACTGGCTTTGTGGGACGGGCTGGAGGTGCTTCTGTGCGGTGAGCTGGGGTTCCTCAGACCGGTAGTAAGGAAGCTCTCAAAGGAAAGGGCTCCAGGGCGTGAGAGCTTTGGGCTCCGGGTTTGAAGAAGCACCTGGTTCCTCAGCAGCAGCCCTGTCCCCTCCTTTGATGGCGATTGTCGGCGTCCCCTCCTGAACTGTCCTCCAGGAGTTAGATGGCCGTTGGGAAGGAGTCCCTCCCTTTTCTCACAACCAGCTTCCCGCGACACCAGCTCTGCCGTGCCCCCATCGATGGCTCTGATGACCCCGTGTCATGTCTCATCTTGTGATTTACTGTCGTGGTGAGGGGTATTGGGAGTCCTGCTGTGACGTTTTGAAATCCTTTCTGAGAGCATAAAATGTGGGGCCTTGGACAGATGTGCTTTGAAGCCCCCATAGATGTGCAGCGCCAGGTTACGTGGTTCTCTCTCAGTTTCGGAATTCGACTCCTAGTCTCTGGCTTGTGTTTTCATAAATCCGTATTCCTTTAATACAGGAAAGACGAGGCCCCCAACCCCCAGTGTTTCTCTCTCTGGATAGTTTAAAAGTGACTTTGACATTCTGAGCATCAGTGGGATTTGAACAAAGGTCACGAGGTTTCTGCATGTTTAGTCCCAGGTCAGGTACCCTCTTGTCAGCAGAGGTTCCCAGGGTTGCTCTGTGCGCCTTCGGGGGAACAGGACATGGTACTTAGGACAGACAGATACCCCAGAGTGGCTCACATGTTAGCATTTTGGTGCAGACAGGAATATTTATCCTTTCTGCATCTTCTTATCTCCTCACCCATCCTGCCCATCACTACATGCTGGTCACGTTTTATGTGAGTCATAAGCCCTTAAAATTGCATGGGAGTGGCTCACTACCTACTAATGGAAACTGCACATTTGTTACTGTGCTCCTTCTGATCTCTGTCAAAACCCGTTCTCTGAAGGATGCCCTCCTGCCTTCATGGAGATCCCTTTGGAATACATTAAAAAAAAATATATATATATATATGTATATATATATATATATATACATATATATATACCCATTTGATGGGATTCCTGAGACTTAACTCCAAAAAATATACTTAGAAAAATTTTAAAAAACATTTTTTATAAATAGATACCTACGTTGCACTGCAGATATTTAAGTGTATGAATATCCTTGAAGACCAGGAGTATCGGGCCTTGCCGTCAGTGGGCACCCGACATTTTGACCCTGCAGCGGTCGCAGGGGGCGTCCAGCGGGTGTCCACAACGAAGAACCTGTGTACTGTAGTTTGGAAAGTTCTGAGACATCCAGAAAGGATCGCACACCTTCCCGCTGTCGGGCTCGCCGCAGCCGAGCTCATCAGTGCGAGTGGGAAGTGCACTTTCTCCCAGGCTGTGCCCGTCCACTTGGGGTGTGGTCTGGCCTGGCTGCGGAGGCTTTCACCTGTCGGGCCTGAAGGGCAGGGAGCCCTGCTCCCACCGGCCGCTGAGCCTTCCGTGCAGCGTGGCTTGGGCAAGGCGGGCCTCCCTGAGGCAGGGCCTCCGGGCGCACCCGGGTATCTCTTGCAGGAGCACTGCAGGTGGGAACCGCAGGGGCAGAGTTTAGGGTCCCCGTCCCGGACATACCTCTGGGGAAAGGCGGGATGCGTGGCCTCACTTACCTTCCTCCCATGCCTCTGAAGGGAAGCTTCCGGTGTCAAGGCTTTGGACCAGAGGAGTGGGCCTTGAGACAGAGTGTTATTAGGGACCCCTTCTGGATCAGTCTGAAACTGACCTGTAGCCCAGACATTTCTGTGGCAGCCATGGCATCCCCTGGGCAAAGTGAGCCATTTTCAGTCCCAGCCTCTGTGTGACCACGGGCTGCGTCTCAAGGTCCTGGGGCCCTCTTAGCTTAAGACCCTGGGGTCCCTTACTGTGACTGCATTTAGAGAGTTCGTGGAAAGGCCTGGGAAGCTTGTGCTAGTACGGAGCAGGTGTTTCTTGGTGTCTGATACAACTAGTTACCGTCTGTTAACGAGTAACCGCGGGGTTGCAGGCAGCTAGATTTTATTTCTCCTGACAGTCTGTTGAGTTAATCAACCGAAGAAAGAAACCCCACCCCAAATGCCATCCTTTTGCCCTTACAGCTGGCCTGCTTTTGAGGGTGTTGTGGCGAGACCCCGTTGTTTCCCGAGGACCCGTGCACCCTCTGCGCGCGAGGGCCACAGTGCCTTGGGGTGTGCTGCTGTGCCTCTTCTGTTCTGATGAGAAGTGGTAACTTCACGTTTTACGTTCTGACCCTCCAGGGGGAAAGCCTCTCCACTTCCGCTTTTCTGAAGAGGCAGCCTCGACCGCGCTCGCCGGCGGAGACCAGGGTCGCGCGCCCGGGACTGCCGCGTCACACACCGACACCGGGGAGCCCGGAGTGGGGAGCGCAGCCTCTGCGTCCGCACTCGGAAACAGGAGCCGAGACGCTTCCAAGAGAGCAGAGCAGCCCCGGTTTTCCGTGGGCGTCAAAATGCCGGCGTTTCACCCGAAGCAGGAGGTTGCGGTCTCCAGGGACGCCGCCGACTTCCCTTCACGTTCAGATCAGACTTTCCCCGAAGGAGCCGACCTGCCGCTCTCGTCCGGGAGCCCGGCTCAGCCCCTGAAGGAGACGCCGTCTGATTTGCACACGAAGGAGCACACTGCAGGGGGCCGGAGGGTGCCGGCCCCAGACCTGGCCCCCCTGGACCTCAGCGAGAGGTCGAGCCGGGACGACCCCAGCCACAAGCAGCTGGCCTCGTCCCTGCAGGCGGCGCTGGCCGTTCACCCGTGTCCTTACTGCAGCCACAAGACCTACTACCCCGAGGTCCTGTGGATGCACGAGCGTGTCTGGCACAGGGTCAGCTGCAGCTCCGTGGCCCCCCAGTGGATCCAGCCCAACGGCTACAGGAGCATCAGGAACAACTTGGTTTTCCTTGCCCGGAGCGGACGCACGGGCCCCCCGCCTGCCCTCGGGGGCAAAGAGTGCCAGCCACTGCCCATCGCCCGGTTCACACGCACTCAGGTGCCAGGTGGGGCGCCGGGGCCCAAAGGCAGCCCCTCGCCCCTGGCCATGGCCACGAAAGCTGCCAGCCTGCCTAAGAGCAAGGACAGCCACTCCGGGGGCCCTTGTGCGCTTTGGGTGGCCGGCCCCGACGGGCCCCGACAGGCCAAAGCCGGCCACGGCCCCGAGCCTCACGGCGCCCCGGCGCAGCCGTCCCTGCCGAAGCCCAGGCAGGAGGCCGGCCCGAGAGCGGGGCCCGTGGCAGGCGGCGGAGGCTTCAGCCGATGTGCCACCCCCACGCCCTCCGTCATCGCCCGAGCAGGAGCCCAGCCCCCCACAGGTGGCAGGCCGGGGGACAAGTATGTCATCCCTCCCACGGGGTCCAGCCTCGGCCCCCCACAGAAGCACAGTGCCCCGGACCTTCCGAAAGCCAAATTCAGCCCTCAGCCTCAGGGTCCGCCGCACGGGAAAGGCGACGGGGGCCCCCCTCTACCTCCCCGTGAGCCCCCCTCCAAGGCTGGCCAGGAGCTGCGGCCGCCCACCAGCTGCGGAACGGGCCCCAGGGGGAGCACGGCCGTGCAGGTCGGCAAGCCGGAGCCCGCATCGGACGGCCGCGAGAAACGCCTGGACATCCTCAGTGTCTTTAAGACGTACATTCCAAAGGACTTCGCTTCTCTCTACCAGAGCTGGGGTGCCAGTGGCCCTGCACTCGAGCACAGAGGTAAGACGGGCGGCCCCACCACCCTGCCCCGCAAGCGCTGGCACGACCGTCCTCTGCAGGCCCCACGAGCAGCCTCTCCCCAGGAGGTTGGGCAGCTGCCTGCTGGGTGGCTGTACATCTGAGCACCAAGCAGAGAGCGCGGGGCCCGTGCACCCCTCCTGCCCCCCAGCTCTGCCCACCAGGGTTCAGGTGCCCAGGGCTGGGGCGGGAGCCTTCCCTCGGGTGCCAGGCCTTCCCTCCTGGGGCTGTTAATTTGGGAATGCTGACGTTTCACAGGAGCGGGCAGCCTTGACGCCCCTCACGTCCTTTGTTTTTTATTTTTATTTTTTAAGTAAGCTCTTTGCTTAGCATAGGAGTCAAACTCATGCCTCAAGATCAGGAGTCACAGGCTCTCCTGTCGGACCCAGCTGGGTGCCCTTCCTTTGTTATTTTAAACATAGAATCAGTGATGTTCGTGGTCCCTTTTCTCTCAATAGGCAGGAACGTTCATTTGAAGAAACAACTGTTTTGTTTCTGTATGTTTGTAATTTAAAAGCGCATAGTTCAGTGGTGTTTGTGAGCAAACCCTGCGGAGTATGGATGTACCATAGGAAGTCTGGGGGACTGGCTTATGCCGCAATTTGAGAAAAGACACACCTTTAGTGGCCACTTGCCTTTTCTGCGGGTGTCTGGGTATTGACACCTTTTGCGAGGACCCACGAGGGAAGGCACACGCCGTATAGGACGCCCTCCTCCTTGGGCGTGAATTGTGGGGGGCTCTCCCTTAACAGAGCACGAGGAGAGCGAAGGATTTGCTGTTAAAAACCAAAGATCAAGCAGGTGGAGACCCTGCGGTGCTCTCTCTCTGTTCGTTGCCCTTCTCTGACGGAAGTGTTCACGCGCCTGTCGTTACAGCAGGTCACTGTCAAAAGTGACCTTTGAGATGGGGCCCCTCAAATTCCAGCAAGTTGGAGGCACTTTGGGGGAACGTTGTTCACGGTTTGGAGGCAGTTGGGTGAACGGTGAGGCGCCCTACACCCATGGTGTGGCCGCGGGTGCCTCGCCGAGAAGGCGGGTCTCTCCCTATGTTCGCAGGGACTTCGGAACCTGCCGGCTCCTTGGGCACGCCGGAGCCGTCCTGGCATGGCGAGCGGTGCCTTTGGCTCCTGGGGAAACACTAAGGTGGGAAACACTCGGGGTGCCACAGTCTCGGAGGTTTTGCCAGCGGGGTCCTTGTTTGAGGCTGGTGTCTGTTCCTTTTTGCTCAGAGCCCGCGCTTCCTGGGAACTTTCTAGAATGAAGCTAAAGGCACAGAAGCCCAGAGGCCGCTGAGACACGCCATCGCCAAGGTGCTGGGAGGCAAGGCTGGAAGGCCCCGTGTCTGCGACGCCTCCCCTCGGGTGGGGGGCGCGGTGCCAGGCTGTGGCGGGTGGTAGAAGGCAGCCGGCACGTGGCCTGGTGTGTTCACATGTTCAGGTTTCAGTTCAGTGAGTTTTGCACGTCCCAGGGGCGTTTCCAGGCAGGCAGATTATTTGCTGGGAGATGAGTCACAGTGTGTGGGTGCCCTTTAGACCTGGGGGCAGCCACGTCGCTCTAGGTTTGGTTTCCGTGGATCTCAAAGCTGAGACGTCATAGGCAGCCAATGGTGGGCAAGTTTCCGTGGGTACCCGTGTGCCCAGCAGCCGTGACCCACTGTCCACTCCTTCCAGTGACCGTGGCCTCGGGCGCCCAGACCCGGGACGCCTGTCACTGTGTCAGTGGCTTCTGCTTAGCACCCCGACCTGGGATGTCACAGAGCGACCCTCCTCTGTGATGGCCCGTCGCGCTGCCCGTCCGACGGTGCTGTCGTTGCTCTTCCCCCCGAAAAGTAGAAGTCAGTTTCAAGTTCCGGTTTTGAGAATTTCGATGACATTTGGAAGTATGCAGTAGCTGGAAATGTTCTCCTATTCCTTAACATTTGTAAATGGTTCTCAGGGTTTAGTGTGCGTGTGTGTGTGTGTGTGTTTTAAGAGAGGTTCCACAGTTACCTTCTACATGTGAGAAACGCTGAATTGTGCCTCACACGCGTGCACTTTTCTTGGGTCCTCTGTCCGTGTACACACGGACATACAGCTCCGTGGATTAAAGGTGTTTAGGGCGTTTAAATTCAAGCTGACTTGGGTTCCTTAAGGGCAGATCTTAAACTTTTCGGCTGTAATAATACTAAGTGTGTTTCTAGAACCATGGTTTCCCGGGTTTAGGGAAGAGCAGAGATCGGTTTCTCTCGGACACTTGGCTGGTGTCCGTGTGGTGGCTGTGTGCTTGGACGGGATGCCCCCTGCATGGCCCTCCCCTCCGTGGCCCACCTTGGGCTCTGGGCTCGACTTTGGGGCTGGGCCTGGGCTGTCCCCTGGGAACGCCTGTGGACTCCTCGAACGCCTCAGCTTGTCTGTGCCCTGCCCACGTGTACTGTCTGTGGCCGCCCCTCCAGGGCCTTTGCTGCTTCCTTTCTCCTTCTTGGGATGTTTCTGGATGGCCCTTGAGGGGTTGCATAGGAAGGAGACGTGGCAGGCGTGGCCTGGCTGAGAGGTGAGTGGGGGGCTGACGGTTCCTGTATGGAGGCCCTCTGCCATTGTGCCGCCAGCAGGGGCGAGTGGCCTCCAGATCACAGCCCTGACGCATTTCTGAAGGTGCCACTGACGCAGATTCCTGAGGTTTTTGTCTTCCGCTGGCCAGGCGTCCGTGGCTTTGCTGTGATACGCAATTGAATTTCACATCACGAATCTAGAAAATTAAGTTCCTCTCGGTTCCAAGCCCTCTTTCTGGCCTGCGACACTGGATGGGACTGCCCGTGCTGATCGGCTCCCATTCCGTGGTCGGATGCACCTGCTCTCGGATCGGACGCGAGCCTCCTCTTGGGGGTGTCCCTGTAGAGTAAAGGTCTCAACTCCTCCACACGGGCCGCGGGGACGTACCTCCCGGCCTCGCGCTGTCGTGGGGAGGCAGAGGCTGCCGAAGGGAACCTTCTGAGAAGAGTGGCCGTCTGTGCCACATGGCGATGTTTGTGGGGGCCAGTGTGACTCTGTCAGGGCTCGTGTTCTGCTCACACAGAGGCCCTGCCGTCTGGCGGTGCCTCGGAGACATTGGGTCCTTCCAGACTTCGGGACAGAGAGTTCTCCGAGGCCGTCTCCCCACGTACTGCGACGGAATGATGTTTGTGGGGTGGCCCCGCCAAGGGAGGAAGGATGTTCCGTGGCGTGACGACTGTCACTTCCTGGAGGGCCTCCGACCATCACCCTTGAAGCCTGAAACACACGGTCTGCTCTGTGTGGCTGGCGAGTCTGGAAGCTTCCATCCATAGAGCAGGGCTGTTCTGTTGATGGAGTAGAAAAATAATACATTACCTGGGTTTTCACGCTGCGTGCTCAGCCTATGTTAGGTGAGAATAGGGACTTTAGAGTAAAACTTGAAGGTAGTAGGACGAGATGATTTTAGATAGAATGAGATATAAGGTTTCTGTTGTTGGGACTTGACAGAGTCCCTTGTCCGAGGACAAGTCCGAGACTTGTCCAGGGCCGTGCAGGGGAGCGTCCCGTCCAGCCACGCTGCTGCCACACAGACACTTGATGTGACGGTGATGCGAGGTGTGTGCTCCCTTTGCTGGGCTCTGTGTGGCATACCTGCAGGTGTCCAGTCTCCTTTCCCCTTGCGGACGGGCACATGTGTTGCGGCGTGATCGGGTCGCGTTAGCGTGTGGGGCTGGGGAGCGTCTGCGCCTGCCTCGGGGAGGCCCCCGCCCTTCACCAGGCCTCCTTGCCGCGCAACTCTAGTGTCCAGGTCAGAGTGTTGGAGCGCTTTGCTCCCCAGGCAGTCTTCGGCTCAAATGAAGTTTATAACCTTCATGATGAGCTCGGAATTCCGGGGTAGCTTGGGCGCGATATTATTGACCATGAAGGGCAACGGTCTTTTCTTGAAGAGTAAAGAGAAAACGATGCAGCAAAATGCACAGGAGAACAGCATGTGTCTGTGTGTCCGTGCGCGTGCGTGCACGGGCTGGCACATACTTAATTCAAGGCAGTGCGGTCGGCTGGATGGAAGTGCTGCGTTTTTCTGCTGCCACTTTGGATGGGAAACGGGCAGCTGAAGGAGTTCCCTACGAAACTACAAAACGACGTGGTCTGTGAAGACGCAAGTGCCGTGTTTTCTCAGGGTCCCTAGCAGGAATCCCTCATGGGCACCTCTAGAATCCACGTGGGCGAGCCGTCCCATTCCTCGGGAGAACCCGCGTGGCCCAGGTGACTGCCAGGGAGGTTCTTGTAGGATGAGCCCGGGTCGCGCTTCAACAGGCAACAGAAACGCTTCAGAAGCTGAGATCTTCCCGGGGCAGACTCAGAGGAAGGAACGATATTCCTTAAAGACGTGATTAGGTAGCTGTGGGCAGAGGCTGCCACGCTGGGAATGTGTGCTCAGAACCAGGGAGTGTGGGGCCTGGACGTGCACAGCCGTCGTGGGCAGGCTGCTAGGCCTCCTGTCCCCACAGTGCTTGGGGACACACATGGCGGCGGTGAGAGGCCCGCGCCCAAGGACACTGGCTGAGTGTGCTTTCCCCGTTCAGTGCCTGGGCACCCTGCCCGCCTCAGTCCCGCTGTCTCATCGGGGACAGTGGCACAGGTGTGGGTTAGAACGGGTCTTACTAGTCCTCGGTGCTCCTGAATGAGGCAGTGGGAAATGGAGGGCCTTGTGGGCAAGTTCTGCCGTTTCTCTAAGACACACGTTCGAGGCTTGCCCCGTGAGGATTCGCACAAGTTCTGCCGCACATCACATGCGTGTTTCGGGTGATTGTGTCCATACACTGTCTGTAGCGTAGAAGCAATTTTATATTCTTTCGGTCTGTGGACGTATGCTGAATTCGGACAAGAATTGGGTTTTAGCTACTTTGACAGAGACTTTGTCATCCTTTCTATTTGCCGTTTATGGTCCAGGATCCGATGTTAGGGACACACTCAGCTCCGTGAGCCTCACTTAAGTGCGTGGCTCCATGCAGAACTCACTCTAGTTGGCATTTCTGGGCTGTGTTTCCGCTGAGTTACGGTTGCGCCCAGCAGTGAGAGTGCGGCTCGGGGGAGGCCTTTGGAGCTGCTCCACTTACGTGAGCCTTAGCCTTTCTTCAGAAGGACGCCCCAGAGCAGGCCAGGTGCAGGTAGGTGAGGGCCATCTGCTCTGCCATTCTCACCGAAGGGAACACGGGGCCAGGGCCTTCAACCTGGCCCGACTCCCTCGTCTCCCGTCTGTGCCCCAGAGGGTGCGCGGGCACGCAGGTAAGGAGCAAGGTGCCTGGGCGGTGTTGGGGTTGTGCTGGGGACTGGTGGCCAGGCCGCAGCCTCCCTGCCCCTGCCCCTGGCCATCCCCACAGAGCCACCCCGACTGCCCAGTGATGGATGACGGGGGGGCTTCCTGTTGTCCCCCCCACCCCGGGCCATGGCGCGGGTTTCAGGTCACTGTGATTGACACTCCCTCGCCGTCTCACGTGTGCCGGCTGTTGGCAGAGCCTGGGGGGAGGGTCCTGGTCGCCCCCCAGGCCTGCAGGCGCTCCCGTCACCCCACTAGACAGAGTCGTGACGTTTTCTTCTCGCCCCCGCCCCTGCCGCTTCCCACCTGCACACCACCCACGGCCACTGCCGCCCAGGGCCGCCCTGGACGCAGGCCCGCCGAGGAGACTCCTTGTGTGTGGAGCGTGGGAAGCGCTTGTACCAGCCCACACGCGTGCACGCGCGCCCACACAGGTACCCCGCCCACCGCTGAGCCTGGGCCAGCCGCGGCCGGGGGGGGTGCTGGGGAGCTGAGCCACGTCTGCCTGGGCTGCGTCCCCAGCCACGGGCTTGGGAGTCCCCAAGAGGCACTGCACCCCAGACTCCCCCAGCCCCCAGAGTGGTCTTCCCTGCGCATCCAAGGGCCGTGTGCTTTACTTTGAGATAAGCCTGTTTGCAAATGCCCCATTTTAATTCGAGTCGAGTCCTCAGCAGCAGATATGCTAATGAGCCCTGAAGCCACCAGAGCGTGCCCCAGTCACGTGCTCTATCTGCGTGACATGCGCTGTGGGGGCTGTTCTCGTGAACGCTGACTGGCCGTGGCACGGTGTCCCCGGGGTCCCCCACACTGGTCTGTGCCAGTGGCAGAAGCCCTTGGCCTGCATGTGCCGAGCTCGCCCGCGACGGTGCAGGCCGAGAGTCATGTGCGGGGAGCTGGCGGGGTGGGGGTGGCACGGGAGCACGCGTGCAGCGGCTGACAAGACGCAGAGCGACAGAGGCCACACGGTGAGTAACGCAGGAGGAGGGTCCCGGCACACAGACGCGGTAGTTAATGCCGCCAGCGACGGCTTTCTTCAGCAGCGGGGTCTGAAGTAGAAAGAGCCGTGGTCCTGGGCAGCTCCCCCCGCCCCATCCCTTACAGTAAGTGTGGGTGGAAATTGGTATTTTCTGGCCACAGGCTAGGCGCTGGCATCTTTTTTGTGCAAGTGCTTTGTCTGTAATGGCCTTGCTTGGCGCGGTGTCGTGTCGGGGCTGGCTTGCGCCTGCACTAGCGCACCCCGTGTTCCCACAGTAGTGCTGGAGTAATGACCCCCCAGGTGCTGAACAAAACCACGCCCCTGAACAAGTAGGTCTTCCAGTTAACCGGACGTCGGGCTTTAATGTGGCCGCTGGGAAGAGGCACGTCATGGTGCTCAGCACGACAGCCCCTGGCGGTTTTCCTTTCCCCAGAAGCGTATAGAACTGCATTGCTTTGGTGGGGAGCTGGCCCCTCAGGTCAGTCTGGGGCAGTCGACAAAGCCCATGGCCATCGCGGCCCTGAGCGACAAGGATGCGGCGGGCAGGTGTGCGCAGCGGCTCTCCGTCCTGCTGGGGGTCCGCGCATGGCCGTGCCTCCCCATGCCAGAGACTCCTGCCCTCCCACCCGGGGTGTTTTTGCACAGGTTTGTTCGGGACGAGTTCTGCCATCTTCTCTGTCCTGGCACATTGGTCCTTCTCCGTGAGAAGCACCAGGCAGGCTGTGGCGCAAACGGCTGTGTCTGCGCCAGGATCTGGTTCCCTGCCTGACACACTTGCTGGCACAGCCACCGTGCCCGGGCACCGTGGGCACGCGCGCCTGATGTGTGTGGCCTGGTGTGTGTGGCCTGCATGTGTTCACCGCTCGGTGTCCCCACGGTGTTCCACGCCGTTGGAGGGGTTCAGTGCGAGCTCCTGTCACGGGCACGCACCGTCCTCAGTGGCCTCGCGGGTCGTCCTGGGCTAAGGGCTCTCCCTGCTCCTGTCCCCTCACAGAACATCCCTGTGCCCTCTCCTCCCACGGGCACCTTCCGCTGACATTCTCGCTTCCTGACGGGATTCTGTAGCTGCTCGCTGTGTCCTTTGTAAAGGGAGCGGCGTCTCTGCGGCCGGGGCAACTGTCCAGGCCCCGTCGCGGGATCAGCGCACGCTCGTGGGTCCCATCCAACCCGCGTAACCGTCCGCGGGATTCTTGGCTGCCGAGGGTGGGGACAGGGACGGCGGCCTCCCGGTGTGTCTCTCCAGAAGGGAAGCTTCGCTGCGAAGCTGTCAGGGGAGCGGCCACGGCCACACAGGGCGGACCTTCGCCCGGAGAGGCCTGTCCTGCACTAGGTGCTTGTGTCTTACTGCGATTTTAGAACGTCTGCCGGTTGCTAAAATGCCTGTTCTTCATGTCAGCGACTGAACGCCCGGTTGTGTGGTAGCGTTTTCCAGTCAGTGGTTTCTGTCTGTCCATGAAACCGGCTGTTTTACCATAGAAAGAAGTTACTTGGCGGTGCTGTGATCTTTTCGGATGTAAGTAACATCTCTCCAGATGCGGAGTTAACAGATCTCCGCCCAGACGTGGCCTCAGCTGGGGTTCGCGGGTCCCATGGGTGTAGACGCCCTCACGGTGGGACTCGCCGCGGCGGGTTGCAGGACGTGGTAACGCGGTTGCGCTGGGGCTGGAGAGTGCGCTGGAGGTTACAGCTGGCGTCGGGGCAGAGTGTCCGTGGCCCGCGGGCGACCCGTTGCATCTCCCTAGGGCGTGGCTTTCCGCGGAGAGTGTTGGGGGGCGCGGCCCACGCCCAGCGGACCCACCAGGAGCTCGGCGAGGTTCTTTGGGGTCGCGCGTCCGGTGTTGGTGCCGCGCTCCTTAAGCTCCGCCTCCTGTCACAGGGTGCCCCTGTCGCAGAGACAAGTGGGTCAGCGAGCCTCGTCACAGGCTGTGACTTCTGCTGTGTCTTTGTTACGGTACTTACGTTGGGGTTTCGTAACAGTTGGTACCCATGCTGGACTATGACCGAGAAAAGATGCGTTTATGTTTCTCTGGGCCTGTGGACTCAAGTTCTGCAGTTTTGTACTTAACCGACTGACCTGTGGGCTTCCTGTCCGCAGGGATGCACGTTACGTGCTCTAAGCCGCCGTTCCCTCTCGGAGCCGGGCCCTCCGTGGGTCAGCTGTCCTTCGGTCCAACCATGGGACACACTTGCTCAGGCCTCTGACCCTGACGTTGTGCTGGATTACCTGCCCCTCCCACTGGAGCTGCTGGTTTGCTTAATTCCTAGGTGGAGGTCATGGCCCCTGGTCCTGCTTCTTGTCCTTTGTTACATTTAAAGTAGCTTTTTTTTTTTTTTTAAGTTTTATTTATTTGAGAGAGCGAGCAAGGTCCGCTTTTGAATGCTGAGACCTTGGGGTCCTGAGTAGGAAGCTGCCTCCCCCCCCAGCCCTGCCTGGGGCGTGGCACTTTGTGCCAGTGCCCGCATCTGTGGCAACCCCAGGAGCACGTGGTACCCTCGCCGTGAAGACACCATGGTCCGCATCTGCGTTCTGGGATGAAGCTGCCGCTGTCTGCCATGGCCACTGGGGGTCCAGGCATGTGCACATGTGGAGGCAGGACGCTGCTTGCAGGCTGAATGAGCCAACCAGCCCCGATGGCCGTTCTCTTTCTTGGGCATCCCCTGGCTGTGCCAGAGCCCGGCGCTGTGCCTTTTGTCGCCGAGACCCGGGGCCCCGGTTCTCTGCCGTGTCACACGGGCGACCACACGGCAGCCCCCTAACTTGCCGGATTAGCATCCAGAGTCTGTGCGTTAGCTAATTCGGACAGATCGTGATGTCGCGGGTCTCCAAGTGAGACAGTCCATCAGGGGTCCAGGCCCAGAGCCAAAATGGATCTGCTTCTGTTAGGTCGGAATGAAAGAAACTTCAAGAAGTGAAGTGATTCTCTTCGGCCGTGCGTTGTGGCAGCACCCTTTCTCCGTACGTGCGCTGGTCAGCAGGCATTCCTCCCACAGCTGGAGTGGACAGGCTCGCTGAACCCTTCCAGGTCACAGGCGTGGATTGAGTGGTCGAGCTTCTAGAAGGAGACTCGTGGTCGCGGTGTCTGTTCTGCAGTGTCTGCTCTCGCAGGACGTGGGTGCTGCAGGGGAGGAGCGTCGTCACGTGTGAGGCATGGCCACGGCTCTGGGCAAATTGTCCCCACCCTCGGGAATGAAGGCCCCGCCGTTTGCCCTCGTACGCACACCCAAGTCCAGTCGTGAGGGTACCTGATGCTCGAAGCGAAATTCTAAATGAAAGGAGAGCTTCATGCGTGTTGTCGTTTCCAAGATGCTTTGTCATAGATTTAGCATGACTGAGTAAATGTTTAGTTTCTAGTAATCACCAGTATTCATCATCAGGAAGAAGATTTTTAAAAATAATAGGCTGAAGTGTGGGTATCATTGTCCTAGGGGTGTTGGGGGGGGAATTCTAGGTGGCTTTGTGTGTGTGTTGTGAAGAAATTGTTTTTCTGTTATGTGGTTAAACGTTAGAAATTGAAACGATATTTAGAACCAAGAAAAATGGACCCTCTCTCCCTGCAGCCCCCTGGTTTTTGGATTTAAAAGACCAGACTGACTTTTGCTGAAATAGGAAATCTGGTGTTCCCAGTGTGTTTGGATTCCTTGCCAAAATTTAAAGACTATGATTAATAGTTTATTTCTTATTATTCTAAATGTTATTTTAAAGTAGTTAAGCCAGAGAAATAATTCCATTAATCAAAATAAGGGGAAATGAAAAAATAAATGGGGGCCTAATCTATCTCCGGTTTAGCTGTGGTATTATGCAGGTAATGGAGACTCGCGGAGCCGGCCCCGTCCGGTTTCCGGTCACTGTTACAGTCTCAGCATCACACGTCGGATTTCAAAGTCCCGCTCAGGTCTTGAAGCAGCTTCCGTATTGGTAAAACCAAACAGACATCTCAAAACACGTTATCCATCTTTCTCTTAAGTCGAATGTACTATGAAAAGTTGTGAACACGACGCGTGGTTTGTCTAAAGTGACACGCGGTCCTGAGAGCCGCCCCTCCCCCGCGGTGCGGTAAGTGGAGGTCGCGGTCAGGAAGGTGCTGCGTGTGACCTCATTAGGCCTAGAGCACCACACCACGTGTGTCAGACACTGGTCGCCTCCCCCTCCCTCTGAAGGCCAACAGGTTCGCGTGTGTCCAGGGAGGGTGTTTATGTTATCACCCCCCTCCCCCACAGGAGTACACATACATCCCCGTACCTTATAAAGATAAAAGGGAGGAAAAGTAGACCTCGTCAAGTTCCGGAAGTCAGTATCCATCCCTAGAACATTGAAGTGCATTAAGGAAGATAATTATTTTCTTTGGCGTTACTGTTACTGAGAAATCCACAATTCACAGAGCAGCAGAAAACCCACAAATTTTCTAAAAACGTGTTTCTCATCGTCTGAATATTCTGTCTCATAGTGGGGAGAAAGCAACCTGTGTGCACTCAAAGTCCTAGGTGTGCATGTGTGTATTTCTGTGACTCTTTTCTTCTGAGGCTGCATTTCCCATGTGCCGATTTCTCAGATGAATTTCTTTCATTTCCTAAAAAGCCTGTAGGTCGCTGTATTGAGGAATAAAATGTTGATGACTCCCTTAAAGAATGAGATGCTGTTTGAACATACTGCTTCAGTTTCAAAGCAAAAATAGGCATTTCTGTGTCTAGATTTATGGACTAAACTTAACCTGGTGGTTAGGGTTACAGATTTTGCAGTCCTTCTGAATCATTTTTAAAACTTCCTGAGCTTTGCAGTTCAAAACTTCTGTCCTTCATGGAGGGAGGTGCATCCTCCTGTTATCTCTCTAATCTGCCCTGTGCAAGTTTGTGTATTCTGGCCCCAAGGAAGCGAGGTGCGGGCAGCGGTCGGGGTGCCATCCTGTCGCGTGTGCAGAGTGGACACCGCTCAGAATCGCCAGCGAGTTCGCTCGCTACATACGGTCACTGTGGGAGATTCCAGGCCATTCACCTAACCACGACAGTAACTCATTTTTCTCCTGGCAAACACAAAGGCCATTTTCCTTTCTTGAATGTATCTAGAAGCAGTTTGGAAAGTGCCCCGTTGATGAATCTCCGTGGCTTGAGGTCGCTGTGCAAAAATGTAAAACCTCGCTCTCCGCTCGCTGCGGGGATTGCACCGTCTAGCCGAGGACGTGGAGTTACTGTTACGCGTCGGGTAAACTCCTGCCTGTGCCACTGTGCCCGCCCCAGCCCCCACAGAACTTTTGTCCAGTATCTTCCTGGGCCTCCTTCAGTGTTGACTGATGGACGTCATGAATGTGGGGCTGGTTTTAAGTAGGAGCTTTCAGAAACTTGACGAAAGAGAAGCACTTAATGCACGGAGTCAGCCAGCCCCTCCCCGCCGGGTTTCTGGGGCTCCCGGAGGCAGAGCTGGAAGCCGGTGAGAATTGTGCGAGTGCTGTGGCGTGCGTGTGCGGGTTAATTTCAAGTGATGGGTCTCTCTCCGTCAGGACTTTAGCTGAAGGTGAGTGCAGTTAAGTAAGACTAACCTCGCCCTGTTGTTGCTGTCCTCAGATGCTAAACTCCATTGTTCAAACGGCGATGCTTCGAATGTCACTGGAGAGCCTGCTCTGCGCGCTGCAGGCTCACACGTATTCCCATTTTTATCTCGCAGTGCACTTGACTTTAGCGAACCCCTTCTGTTTTCCCGACGTGGTGATTGTTTATGGAAATCGGTGGAAGCACTCGGTTCCGATGGACCGACGTGAGAGCGGTCCTTTTTGGACTGTCTGTATGGCCCCCAAATTCAGCCTTCTTGTGGAACCATCACTCACCTGTAAATCCGCATGGTGCTACAAAATTCTCCTTTTTTTGGGAATCCTCCCCCAATTCCATCTTGCCACCTTTTAACCTCCAGGGCTGGTCTGGACACTTGTTTGCCTTCTTGTATGTGAAACAGAGAAGGCAAACCATCCTCCCTGAATCCTTGCAAATGATTGTCTAAAGCTGCCCCCGTAGACCAGGAAGGCCCATTTAAAATCTCTCCTGCTGGAGCAGAGTCCGTTCCCGCAGCAGTCAGGGGTCTCCGCCCACCTGACGGGGTTGCGACGGGGTTGCTGCCTGAAGGTCGCGTGCTCGTGGGTGTTGATACGGAAGTTAATAGGGAGACGCACTTAGACACCAAAAGGCAGAAATGAGCTTCTCTGTTGTCTGCTTTTTCTCATCTAGGGGAGAGACCGTTCTAACCCCAATCCCGTCCAGACAGTGCCTCTCAGAAAGGGAACCTAGAGACTCATTGCCGGCGTACCCTGGTCCCCGTGACAGCCGTTCCAGCCCCCCATGGACGTCCCGGCAGTGACCCCGACCCCCTGTGGAGGAGAAGCTTCAGGAGCCTCGACCGGACGGCGGCCCGACCCTGGCGCAGCCGTGCTGGAGCGCAGGCCGGAGGGAGACGCTCTTGCGCCTTGGGAAACGGTTCGGAGCACACGAAGATGGTCTCCTCCGGGATCGCGTGTACATACTCTGTGCAGCTCTGGGCTCATCGACCGCCATCCCCTATGTTCTTACCATAAACAGTGCTGTTGGCAGGTGCGCTTCAGAGCACAGGCCTCTGTGTTGCTGGAGACACGTTTGAGACACTGGAGAGAGATTCTTGTGCGCGTCGGAGAGACTGAAGAGCCGGGCGCCGGCGGGAGCTGCCGATGCTCAGAGGATGGTCGGGAAATGTCAGGACATGTGGTGGGGTGGCGGCGGCTGGCGGAGTGTTAGTGCCACAGCCCATCTGTGTCGTAGGGGGTGTTTAAAGTCGTCCCCAAGAGAGAGGAAGGAGGGAGCGCTGGGCACTGCGGAAAGCAGGCTCCGTGGCGCAGGGCCACGGCGTGGTCCTAACTGGTGGCCTTCGGAGGCCGTGGGTGTTTCCCGTTTGCTCTTTCCGTCCTTCCCGTCCTTTGTGCTCAGCGAGCCTGCAGGGGACACACACCCATGGGAGTGCATATATTTGCTTTGGAAAAGAGCTAGTTGAACACTAAGACAAGCAGGCTTCTTTGTTTATTCTCAGGACCTTTTTGTAACAGGGCTACACTCTGCGGACTGCTCCCCAAGGAAGACTGCCCGTAAATTCTCTAGCCACTGAAACGCCCTGCCCCGGTCTAGACCCGTTTCAGTGATGGCGGGAGCACGCCTGAGCAGATCCGGGGGCCCTGGTGCTCTGGAAACCTGTGCTCCCCCGCTCCCTCCCATCTGTCCCTCCCACCAGCCCAGCTAGTAGGTGTCTTTTCTTCTCGGGCCCGGGGACCTCCATGGGATGAGTCCCTTCATTCCCGGAGCGTGGAGGTCCCCTGGCCCCTGGGTGGGGACAGCTTCATATACCTCTTCCTCAGTCCTGCAAATGCAAGTTTTTGTGGTGGGGGGTTAAGGCCCGTAACAAAGGATCTTAAACCGTGCAGTGTACGCAGCTAAAATTGTATTCCACAGATATAAATATTTTCTTTTCCTGTTACCGTGGCACTATGTGCGATGGTAATATTTCTGAGAGTTTCAGATTTTTGCACATATGATTTTATGCATTATCAAAAGTTACTGCTGCCTTGAATGACAATGTTCTGTGAAATTTTTTGCAAAAGCTTTACTAGGTTTTTTTTAATTGTGACATTTTGTAAAGGCAGGAAATGGATTAAAAACGAGCATGCTAAATATATTTTTCAAAAAAGCAATAATTTTACATGTACAGAAATTATCCTAACCTTTAATACTGGTGAGAGCAACAGTTTACTTAATACAGTAATGGATCAGCGCAGTTTTTTGTAGAAAATGGGCTTCTGATACAAAGATCTGTTTAAACTCGTGCGCACGCACAGACACAAACCCTGAAGTGTGGTTTTCCTGTTCTAATGATTTGTTGAATTATTATTATATTATTATTATTGTTGATGTTGTTATTAGTTAATGTTTGGTTCTGGATTCTACTTGTTACTGAATTTAAATTACTTGAGGTTCCAGTTACTTTGCAGCACTTGGAAACAGTGGGATGTAACTGGGTGGCTCCTCTTTACGTGTGGGTGTACACATGTGTATGCGTGTGCACGCGATGTTTTCACTCACTTTTTCCTGATCCTCTTACACCAGGTTTGTACCAGAACGATCTGTTGTGTTGGTGTAATTAGGACCGTTCATGCCGATGGTATCGAGCAGCTGTGATCGACTGTTTCTGTATTTTGAGCAAAGTTGCAGAGACACATTCCTCTGTTAGAAATCAGAATGCCTTTCTGTTGACTTCTGTTTGATCATTTCGATAGTTTCCCCACAGTGATAAGTTCCGGCTTTCATTTTCTCTGCTGAAAGTGAACAGTGACCGGTCAGGGCGCACAGGGGCTCCTGACCCGGTCCTGTCTTTCTCTGTGTTCTAGCGATTAAAAGCAGTTCTGTCCCCAAAGTGACACGGAGCTGTACTGTCCGTTCTTCCTGTTTCGGAAGCACCCCCGACCCCGGAGCCCCGCCGACGGCCGGAATGGCCTGGTGGCGAGAGGGGTGCGCACCAGGTCTCGCGGGCCGAGCGCGCAGCCCGAGTCCGCTGGCGGGAGTGCGCGCCCGGCCCAGCGCAGAAGGCGGCGTCTGTGGAACGGAGCAGGGGAGGACGCCGCCCTCCAAGCCACGCCGTCCGGGGCCGGACTGTGGCTTCCTTCTCCCACTGGTCATCAGTATGGTTGGGTCTGTTCATACGTTGTTGTCTGTTGGACCATAGTATTTAATATGATTTATGTTTTCTTATTTATTTAGCCAATATGTTTTGATTTGCTTTTTTTCGAACGATAATTTCCACGTGATCTCTCCTGTACGTCGTCTTCTGACTGTTACAGACTCTTTCTACTACCTCTACCGACCTGCTGTTTCCTTGTTTCCTAACAGGATTTTTACAGTGTTGGCGTCTGATGTAACTTAGACAATAAAGGGTTTGGTTGTCTACACCGCAGCTTCTCCGTGTGTCTCCCCACCCTGCCGGCGCCCTCGCTGCTCCGGGGCGGCCGTCGGTCTGGCTGTCCTCACCCCCCTCCTTCCCGCTCACGTCTTTCCTCATTGTCCCAGTCCAGTCACACAGAATGACGATGAGCTGAGGTCACTCACTCATACTCCTTAACTCGAAGAACGCAGCGTCCGTTCTCCGCAGCGTCTGCCGCTGGCCCTTCCAGGACGCAGCCCGCCTCAGCCGCTCCGCCGCCTGCTCCGGGAGGGTCCCTCGGCCTCTCCGACGGCTCCGTCTCCCGCCGGTCCGAACGCAGCACAGACCTGCAGGGCTCTGGGATTTTGCCTTTCTAGTTGCGAAAAGTATGAAATACTCGGAGCGGTTCCTCTGATACACAGTTATTTTTGAAATCAAGAAAGACAGCGGTTTCCCGAGAAGTGCACCCGGGAAGCTGTTCGCGGTAGTCCTGACCCGCGGCCGTGGCGCCGGGTGAGGGACGTGGCTCTTGCCCTTGTGTCTGGAGCCACGTTCAGACGTTGCTGCTCTGTCTCAGGTCACATAATGTTCCGGAAACATCTGGAGCGAGGGCCCGCGCACAGCAGTTGGTAAGCGAGCCCCGCTTGTGGACGGGCGTGGCCTCGAGCGCGGCGCGGACAGGGAGCCGCTCGCTGGCTGAGAGCGCTACAGCCGGAGCGCTGGGGGCCTGCGGGACGGGTGTCGCCTGGATCCCGAAGCGACGACTCCTGTCAGTCTGTGCCCCAAAGACACTGCGCCTCCAGGATTCTCGTGCCCAGATTCCCCTTACCAGCCCCTGCTTTAAAGCCAACACGCTCACCCCCAAGCCCCGAGGGGTGTCAGTGGCGCCGAGCGAGCGCCGTGTCTGTCTCTTGTCGCTGAGTTCCGGGTGCGGAGCCTTCCGTCCACAAGTGAAAGGGAACCACGGCCAGGGCTCCCAGAGGTGGTTTCGGTGCAGGCCGGGCCCTCGCACGCCCGTGGGACGGGACCGAGGGGGGTTCATTCTTTATCCACTGCGCTAATTACACTCTGAGGCAGTAAAATGCAAAAGACCATAGAGTTTGTATTTCTTTTTTTTTTAAAATACAGTTTATAACATTATATTTTGTACTCTTTATATTAGAATTTGTAACTAGAGGATGTATTTAACTCTATTTCTGAAAAAATAATTCAATGTTTCAGTTATGTGAAAAAATATTTAGATAAAACATACTCATTCTATTGGACTTTAAATCAATAAAAAGATCTTGGAGTTGCTGAGGCTCGTGCAGACCTTCTTCGCCGGTCCCAGGAGGTGCCTAACCTTCATCTTGATCTGCGGTTTTGTTTTCGTTGGCAGAACACAAAGCCGAGTGTAGATAGAGTTCTTTCTATAAGCAGAAGGGTTTTAGCGTGACTCACAAGACAACGCATCCAAAACCATGTCAGGATGGCCAGAGTGTTTTCTTTTTGTTGTTTTTGTTTTTTTTTTTTTTTTAATTTTTTGCAGACTCCAGGGCATACACACTGTTTCTTTGTTTTGGAAGGTGACCATACAGTTCTCGTTTTCTCCCACAGCGCATCTTTTGGTTCCCGCACCAAAAGCACACACCATTCCTACTCTCACCGCCCGAGCCACGCAGCGTGCACGGGACGGACACAGAGCGAGCCCGAGTCAGATGAAATGACGGGATCAAGAACGTGGGGTTCCAAGGCACTCGGGGAACTTCAATTTAAAAAGCTGAGAAGTGTTTTGAGGTGAGAAGGTATAACTGTGTCTCCACTGGCAGTAAAGAGAGGTGGGAACTGACAGTCCGTGCTGGTACCCGGCAGAAATCCTGGCCCAGACCTCCTTGTGCCCCCTGATGTAGGGACTTCCTTCCACAGGACACGGCGTGGGAGCTCCTAACTTCATGTCCGGACAGACACCTCCCCCGGCCCTGGGCTTTCTCCAGGTGGCCACAGTCCTTTCTCCAGGAAGGTGCTTTCCTTTGTCTCCCTGCTGGTCACCAGATAGCAGACAGCCATGGGCTGGGGGCTCCTTGGCCACTGGGAGAAGATGGCGGAAGATGGCCACGGACTGTTTCCTGCGCTCTAATCTTCCACGTAGCACCTTGGAGGCAGGGACTGGGCATGGCCATGCTTCGCACACACGCGTGCACGCGCACCCCCACGGAACACGCGCGCGTGCACGCACACCCCCACCACACGGAACACACGCACGTGCACGCACACCCCCACCACACGGAACACACACGCTTGAGAAACAAATCCCAGCTGTTTGTGATGGCACCTTCTTGCCCTGCATCTGATTTCTTGCTGTTTGAAAACAACGTGCATCTCTCATCTGGGCTGTTCGTGATCCCCGTCTGAAGTTTGAAAAGGTGAGTTCTCATTCAAGAGGTTATCAGAATAACTGAAGGAAAATGGGACGTGCTCGGGTCTTGGCCCGTGTGATGAGTTCTTGGGAGAGTCCCTGCCTGTGGACACACGAGGCTGTGGCAGGGCTTTGTGGCTGGGGAAGGGCCACGGGGACCTGGCAGCAGGGGACATCAGGTGGCACACCCTCTAGGTTCCTCTGAGGGAGGAGGAAAGAGTGATATGAAGATCGTAATGAGAACGCTGTCTTTTTTCCCTTTTTCCAACGGAAGAAGCTAGTATGGGGAGTCTCTTCCCAAGGCCTCTCCTGACGGGAGGTCGGGTCTCTGCAGGGGGCTCTCAGACTGACCCCCGAGCGCGTGGCCGACATCCTGAGTTTCAGAGGGGACGAGGAATCTCGCCTTTCTCTGGACCCGGATTTGTCAAGGGAGGATCCGTGTTCAGGGCAGGAGAAACGCTGTCCCCACCTGACCTGGGGCTTCACTTTGTCTCCTGATGTGCTCATTTCAGCTCGGGAAATGACTTTTTAAAGCGTGGTGAACTAGAACATGTGCAGGACAGGGGACAAGAAATCGAAAGCAGAGGGGGCATCTTTTAAAGAAGAAAACCTTCACGCAGCTCAGGTGAGTGGTTGTGAGGTCTTGGAGATGTACCAGGAGAAGGAGCAAGTGAAGACCTATGGGTACTTTGCACCTCGGATCCGTTTTCAGCGGCGGGAGTCACAGCGAAGCAAATTGGAACCAGAAGAGCGTGCCCGTCTCATCCAAAGATTTCAGACTGCTTTAAAATTGTAGAAATGGTACGGGACGTTTCTGACTTTATAAATCCATCCCCCAAGTCCGGGGCTCCTGCCACGTCAAAGCGCAGCCCCAGGTGCTGGGTAGGAGTGCCGGGCGACGCGAGCCTGCCCTTGGCTGCGTCCCACAGGGGGACGGGGGGACATCCTGGAGCTGACCTGATGCTGGGCACGTCAGGGCTGTGGGGCGTGGGTGGAGGAGGCAGGAGCCCGCTGGGCAGGGGAGGGAGGACAAGGATCTTCTAAACCAGCCCAACGCTTCTGTGTCACCACGACCCAGGGGCACTGACCTGAAACTTTAGAAACAATTTTATAAAACGGTGGGGTGATGACTTAGAATTTAAATTGGCATCTGATCTCAAACCTTAGTGGACTTGGGTAGCCTCCAAGCAGATTTTGATGCAGGAGAGAAGGGTGACACAGGAATTTCAGTGACGACAATCCAAAGAGGAGTATTCTGGGAAATACCCATCATACCTTCAGAACATACTTTGAATTGTCAGATTGGATAGAGGACAGGGACCGACGTCATTGCCAGGTACTGCTGGGGGACATTAACTCCAAGTGAGCCATCAGGCAGAGAGAGCAGCAGGGGTCTCCGTGGGCAAGATGCTGTGACAAAGGCCAGCAACAGTGCGTGTGTGCGCCGAGTCACTGATGGGCCACCGCGCGGGTTCGAGGAACCGGAGAAGCCAGCGGTTGACTGAGGGAGGCCTTAGCCCAAGGCAGAACAGGGTTGAGAAGGACCTGGGTCAGCACTTCGGCACAGTGCCCGGTCTCAGTGGGATCCGGTTCAGTCTGCAGAGGTAGATTCAGAACCAAGGAACAGCGGACGTTCAAAAGGGCAGGCTCTGGGCTGGGAACGGCCATTCCTTATGGCAAGTCTCCCCGCACTCTTCAAAGCCGGCATCATTAAGTCTAGTTTAAGGGCAAAAACACAGAAGGTTCCAGAAGGGCACCGTGCACCAAGTGACACAAGCAGTAGCTTGCGGACACACCACTGGGGTCTGGGCCCGTGGGCTTGCCCGCTACTGTTGTTCTGCCTCGGCGTGGCGCCTCCGGGTGCGTGACAGTGATGATCTCTGTGAGACCTGTTCCCGCTTTCTGGAGCTCTGAGACCCCCGTTACCCTGTGGACCACGGAGGCGATCCTGCAACTAAGGGGTGCAGACAGTAGCCCCCGTGTTCAACAGGCGGGCAGGCGACCACCACCGGATCAGAACCAGACGCTCCAGACTCCTGAGCTCTTCCTTCCGGGTGGAAGAGTCTCTTGGTGGACTTCCCGGAAGTTACGAACTAACGCGGATTGGGATTTCTGAGAACCTGGGTAGGCCTTGTGGTATGTCCTAGGTGGAATACAGGCATCCATTGGCCAGTTTCTCCCAGATTTGGTCTTTCCTTCTCTATTGGCTCTTTCCTTCATGCTCCAGACATCCTATTCCCCACCACTGCTGCCAAAAACCCCACCACCTTTGGTCCTCTGGTCCTCTGCTTCCTTTCCCTCACATATGTCCTGTCCTGCCTTTTAAGGCCAGCATTCCAGAAAAGGTGCTTCACGGTCCCTCTACCGTTCCCCATTCTAGCTTTGAAGACCATCACCTACTTCATTACATTGTCTCCTGTTAAGATTATGAAGGACCTTTCTGGTTGAGAATCATGATTTTTTTCCCTTTTATTCTACGTGTCATTCAAATGTCCTTTGGAAAACACACATGTACATTTTTCATAAAACGTACAATATTTTGCCAAGTTTGTTGCTATAGCTCACTTTGTTATTATGGTTGTTTTCTCTTGGAATATTTCAAGACATTCCCAGACATCCTGATACTTGGGCTGTAAATACTTGATCTCTGAGTGATGTGTTTTCAAAAACCGAAAACAGGAATGTTGTGTTCCTTGCACTCCGTGATGCTTCCGTGGGATTTCTTCTTCAATCGATCCCCTCCACCCCCGCACTTGGTTTCCCGCCCTGGCGACCCTGGTCTTCCTGGCCAGCATCCCGCTCCTGCGTGCATCTCTTATCCTGGACCCACCGAGGGTTGGGACACAGGCCTCCTGCCTGGGCAGTGAAGGTGAGCTTTGTGCCCTGGGAGCCTCAGTCACCCTGGGCTCAGCCGGAAATTGGGTACCGGGACTTCACAGGCTCCCTTTCTCCTCTCAGGCCTTCCTCCTACAAATCCGTCTCAGTAAATGGCATACCCACCTGCCCGCTGGTCACCATGCCAAAAATAAGTGGGTTGTCCTGACTTTTCTCTCTCTCTGTCACACACCTGTCGAATCCACAAACCGTCTCCCCCGCACTATTCTCTGAGCCCTGGGGACAATGACCTTGGTCTTTCTGCCTTGGATCATTTCCCCTCCAATTTACTCTCCCTTTGTGGCCACCATAGGAATCTTCTGGAATGCGTGTTAGATCTTTCTACTCTCCTGATTGAATCCACCAGTAATTTTCTATATCCTTGAGAAAGAGGCTGAATTCCTTTGTGTGCCATCATGCAAAGCCTCCTGTAATACCAAGTGACTAGCGTTTCCTGAAGATGCCCAGCTCTTGCATACATTCTTTGCGGTTTTTCCTCCAAGACCTCCTCCCACCCCTAAGGAAGCCTGTGCTGGGCCCACCCTCTCTTCCTGTACCTCCCGTCCCATCCCCCGGGGGGCACCTGCTTCTCCTCTGGGTCCCCTGCAGCACGCTGGGATCCCCTCATCGCAGGCAGTGTGACGTTTGCGAGTCAGTAGGTCCCCTCCGCCTCTCCCCAGGAGCCAAGTTGCTGGCAGGCAGAGAGGTTGGGCTGCCTTGAAGCCAGGTCCCCTGGTGGAGCCCCAGTGTTTGGCTCTTCAGCCCGTACCCAACAGGGCGCGCCTCAGTTCCCACAGCTGTGCAGGATGACCCGTCTCAGTCCCGTCTCCCTCCTACTCGTACCGTGCCAAATGGCGTGATGGCTGCATTCTCTAGCCTTTCGTGTGATTCATAAACATGAGCTAGAATTACTTCCAAGCAATTTACATAGCAGTGTTTTTCCAGTTCTATAAAATCATCATTAAGTAACATGGTCTCTACGTACCAGCTTTTTAAAAAAAACTGGTATTGCCCTTGTGAATCAGGAAATTTCCACTGCTTATTTGACACACTTAAAAGTGGGTCGTTTTCCTGCGCTCACAAAGCTTTTTGACCAGCGAAAGATAGCTGGATTCCTTGTAGCCACAAAGGTTAACACCAATAAAAGTGAGCTGATCACACTCTTAATGAAACAATGTATTCTATTAGTAGTATTCGTAAACGATAATTAAGGAAGAGCTGATTGTGCTCTCTGTAGACAGAAACCACTCCACGAACACCCAGGGAACCGTCTCGGGGCTTCGATCTGTGTTTTAGGGCCGCCGGCCGCCGTCCCGTCCGCTGCTGCGGGGCAGTCCGTCATCAGGCCCTTCACAGGGCTGCTCAAGGGAGAAGGTTAACTAATTCCTGCGCATTTCACATGGAAGTGAGCTAGCTCTTGCAAGGGCTTGTAAGTTAACCAAAACACTTCGGACGGTTGCTGCTTGTTCAGCAACAGTGGCAGACTCTGGAAAAAGGCTTTTTTGTTCGTTATCAAGGACAGGAAAGGCTGGGCCCTCCCAGGGGAGACTGGGTGCAGCTCCTGGGGGGCTCTGTGCACATGGTTGTGGAGCGTCAGGTGTGGCTGTTTTCTGGATGTGCTTCTGCTTGGGGGTGGGTTGTGGAGAGAGCAGCAGCTGTGGGGCGAGATGGGCCGTACAAGCTGACACGGGCCGTCAGAGGGGCTGAGGGGGCGAGGGTGCCCCAGCAACCTTGGGGGCTGCGTTCATGCCCTCGGAGGCTTTGCGTGCCGGCCGTCCAGGGATCCTGTAGGAGATGGCCCTGCTCCGTGGCTCCAGCACCAGGACATAGGTGAGCAATCACCCAGCACCCAGCTTTGAGAGGGTGGGCATGGGCATGCGGGGCAAAGGGCAGGCAGCTCAGAACCCCCACTGCTTCCTGCTAAGTTCCCAAAGAATAAAATCAGTGCCTGTCCCACTGGTCTTTGTAGCCTAAAGTCCAGTAGATTCCTGGGATTTACGAATGCCCAGGCGGGTGGATCATCACGGAAAGCGCTTCTCCGCGTCTGTCTGATGCAACGTGGCGGCCACCTTGCGCAGCCCGGCCCGCCTTTGTGTGGGAAGGCTTGCGCCCATCGCCTGCCAGCCCTGCTCGCGGACACCCACCCCCCAGATCCCCACGTGTTTTCAGCTTTGCTGAAGCTCTGTTAGGTCTTCACGGAAGCTCGGTGCAGGCTGGCATGTTCCTGAACCGTGTCACACCTCATCCGTGTCACCACCCTCCGGTTGGGGACGATCCCTATAGGAAGAAAGCAAACATTTATTCAAGGCCGTTGTGAAAAGCCGAGTCCCTGTTATGAGGCTACATTAGGGTTTGGCTTAGGGAGTTGCCTTAAGTTAGTTTAAAATCAGACTCTTAAAGAACTTGAAGGTTGAAAACCCTCTTAGTTCCTGTGTTGTCCAGAGTTCTTGTCTATCCTGCTGGAGAGCGGTCTGGAGGGGTTGCGGACCGCCAGCCGCGGGGGTCTGCGTTTTATTGGGTTTTGTGATCTTAGGCAGTAGGTGTTGTGTTGGTCTTTCTGGCTTCGTGCTTCGGGGGTCTTTGTCATTTCTACTGCCTTTTACCCTGCCTCTCCCCCCAGATTTGCATTCCTCACTCTTCTCGGTTTATTTTAACTTCCCCCGAGTGATCTCGGGGTGTCCTGGGGCCATTGGCAACACAGCGTTCCTGTGCTCTCCAGTTAAAGCTTCTGGGCGGATCTGATCTCTGACGATGCCCAAAGCCCTATGCAAGTCCCCGGACTGTCACTCTGAAGTACCAGACGTCCCCACGAACACGCAGCCTCCCCGTGGACCGCCCCGAAGCGCTCATCCACGTGGCTCGTGGGGGTTTCTTATCCCGCTGGGCCATCCTTTGCTCTCCCCCAGTTGCGGGCAGGATGCGGCTCTGGGGCCGAACCCTGGAGTCTGAACTGATGTGGTCACAGAGCAAGTGCTGGAAATGCCCCAGCCCTTCCCCAGCGGCCACAGCCCTGCCTCCATCCTCTCCCTGGTGCTTCTGCAGAAGCAAGTCGCCCTGAAGTGCCCTCTCCCACCACTAGATGGTGGATGGTGGTCAGGCATGAATGTAAAATAACCCAGATTTCAGAGTCATCCCTTCTTTATGGTTGTTTGCAGCAAATGTGTACTGAGCACCCTATGCTGGAGCGCGGGCGGGCTGCCGCCCAGGCAGCTCCGACGTGAAGGCAGGTGAAGGGGCTCGGGCTGCATGGTCCTTGGCCGAGAGCAGGGATGGCGTTCCTTCCTGCCTTCGTTGGACACGAGCGCCTGCTACGTGTCTCGCTTGGGTCTAGGCTCCCGGGATGCTGGGGCACATCAGAGGCTGAGCTCCCGTCCCTTAAGGGCTTTTACGTTCTTCTGGGGATACACGGTCGCCAAAGGCATGCATACCCCAGAAGGAGAGGACAGCAACGAGCAGAGAAAGGCCAGGAGTCGGGAGGAAGAGAACAGAGGAGGGCTGTCGGGGCCTCAGTTTCCCCCAGTCTGGGAGGATGACGTCCATGAGAAGACATCAGACGGCCTCGCGAAGGGGGTCAAGGCTGAGGGAGAGAAGGACAAGGGCTGGAGGGGCAGCCACTTGGTGTGCAGAGCTTAGGAGGGTGGAGAAACTCAGTCCCGCTGGTGGGGGAAGCAGGCAAAGGCCCCAAGTACAGTCATAGTTGGGGTGAGGCCTTCTGACCCAGGGGCAGTGCGGGGGAAATGGCGGGAGGCGGAAGCAGCGGCCCTCACTTCCCTGGAGTCGGCCTCCTGAGGACCAGCTCTGCCAAAGTCTCTCGGTGCCTTACGAAGGGGGATGTGAGGACCTGTCGTGGCCAGGTGAGGGCACCTTTGACCGAATGCAGAGTTGACACAGGTGGCAGAGGCCGCGCCTGTCTTCATGAGTTGTCTTCAAGGTGGAAGGTGAGAACCAACCATGGAGGACAAGTGATTGCAAAGAGGAGCAGGCACCAGGCTGGGGGCTTGGGGCCTCATGTCGTCGGCTCTTCCTGCCAGGCAAGGGTCGTGATGCTCCCTCCGCCAGCTCTGTGCACTCGGCTCTGCCGACACCCAGGATCCTGGCCGGGGCAGCCTGCTGTAACCTAACACAAATCTTCTATTTTCCGTATCCTAGTCAGTAAACATGCAACATCATCTATACCCTGGGAAGTATGTTACCTGTTTTTGGTGGATAAAACATTATCCTTGACAAAACATTTGTGCTTCTAGAAACTTCTTTCCTTAGATCTTTCTCAGCATGTGTCCTCACTTTAGTCAGCTCCTGGCCTGATGCCCCTTTCAGAGGCACTCCCACAAGAGAGAGGTCTGGTGGTGCCCCCATCACCGCCATCACCACCACCACCACCGTCAGCACCTCCCTCACCATCATCTCCATCCTGTTGTCACTGTCACCACTGTCCTCATTATCTTCACCATCATTATCACCACTATCACCCCTACCACCATCAATATCCACTACTGCCATCACCACCATCCTCCTCATCACCACCACCACCATTGTCATTGCCATCACTATCATCATCACCACCATCACCACTGACCCTACCATCACCACCACTTTTACCACCACTATCACCATCACCACCATCACCATTATCACTGTCACTGTCACCACTGTCATCACCATCATGACCATTGCCCCATCATCATCACCATCACCACCACCACCATCACTGTCGCCGTCACATCACTGTCATCATTGCCATCACTGCTATCACCACCATCATCACTATCACATTCATCATCACCACCATCACCATCATCATCACTATACCATCACCACTATCATCACCATTGCCCTATTATCATCACTATTGTCACCATCCTCATCACCACCACCACCATTATCATCATCACATCTACCACCATCACCATACCACCACCACCATCACCACCATTGCCATCATCACCAACAACACCATCACCATAACACCATCATCACCACTATCACCATCATCACCATGACCACCATCATTCTCATCACTGCCATCATCCTCCTACGTAAAAGAATGTCCTAAAAGAAAATAAAATAGCTGGAACATTAGAACTCAGATTTAGGGAGGAGGTAAGATTGAAAATAAGATTGAAAATAAAGATTTGTGTGTGACTACTCGTGGCTGAAGCCAGGAAAATGTGTGCGCTCCCTAAGGAAAAAGACAAAAATAAAAAAAGTGGTCAAAGTATCAGTAGGCGTCGATTCTCCTACAGGAGTGAAGGAATGCAGCCAGCAACAGGTTCCGACAGAGCTGCCAGGGAGGGGAGCATTACCTGCCGAAGTGAGACCCGGGCAAACATTAACTCCCATGATGCCCTGGTGCTTTCAAGGAGACCCATCTGCATTGATGTGAGGTGAGATTCTGCGGGCCAGTGGGGACCAAGCCCTTAGGTTGAGCACACCTACTGCCGCCTAGATGTGGTAGAATGTCCACGCAACTGCCTTTGCGCCTCCGTGCAGTGCCTGGACGTCAGGCCCTTGGCAGGACGTCTGTGAGCTTGTAATGAACCAAAGTAAGGAGCCCCTTCTGCAATGTTTGCTGGAAACTTAGAATTTAAACCTGTGCTGTTAAAGGGATGCATTTAGAAGCCACTTAAATCAGTTCTGTGATTTGTAAATGGTCTCTTGGCAGTGTGTTGCCATCGGAGATTTCCAGATTCTTTTCTCAGAATACGTACTACTTTAGGAAACGACCCAGAAGCATCTGTTACAGTGTAAGATTGCAGGGGGCGTATGACCTCATTGCAGGAACCAGAGGCGAACCTGGGAGATACTGTTGCAGACTGCTGCAGTCAAGTGAATATTGCAATAAAATGAGTCCCATTAACTTTCTGGTTTCCCAGTACTTATAAGAGTTACTTTTACAGTATAGTAGTCTATGAAGTGTCCAATAGCATCATGTCTAAAAAATAGTATGTATTAATGTATTAATTAAAAATACTTTATTACTAAAAAATGCTAACCGTCATCCTCGCTTTCCATGGGTCATACCACTGATTACACATATAATGGTATGAATGGGGCGCCTGGGTGGCTCAGTGGGTTGAGCCTCTGCCTTCGGCTCAGGTCATGATCTTAGGGTCCTGGGATCGAGCCCCGCTCTCTGCTCTGCGGAGAGCCTGCTTCCTCCTCTCTCTCTCTGCCTGCCTCTCTGCCTACTTGTGATCTCTCTCTGTCAAATAAATAAATAAATAAATAAATAAATAAATAAATACATAAATAAGAAAACGTTCAAAATATTGCAAGAATTACCAAACTGTGACACAGAGACACGAAGTGAGCAAGCGCTCTTAGAAGATGAGGGCCAGTAGACTTGCTCAGTGCACGGTTGCCGCAAACCTTCAATTTGTCGAAAAATACACTGTATGTCAAGCGCAATAAAGCAAAGGACAATGTATCTTATTGCACTGCGATGATTTTATATTGTCACTGAAAGATTTTACTGAAATAATTGCAAGGCAAATAGGTAAGTGATTGCAATATAAAATGGCTGGCATCGATAAGCTTGTTTATTATTTGTGGATAAATTATAGGTTATAGGACCATGAGCTGGTATGTCAGGAAAAGCTTCTGGAGGGCAGGGCTGTGTGTGTCTGATATGTTACAGCAGACGGGCTCTCTGGCGAAGGATGGGAGGAGTAGGGAGGGGTGGGAGGGAAGGAGGGAAAATGAAATTGTAGTGTCTCGAAGATACTTGAAATGTGCTTACATGCCCTACACCAGATCGATCCCATCTGGAGATGCGGAAACACCTTGCTGACCAGAGCACTGTCGGTGATCTCAGTGGGGTTGGGAAAATTGAGGAAGTACCAGGAAATGGATTAATGTTGCTCCAGGTTTTCAAAAATAATGAGGAAGGAGATCCACACAGAGCACACACTTGAGTAGCCTTCTGGAAGACGTAATTAAAGAAATGGCCTGTGAGCCCCTGGGACAGGAGGCAGTTCATAAGGAACGACGTCACAGCCCCTCCGTATCTCCACCTCGCCGCCGGGGCTGCCGTATGATCGGGATTCTGGACATGGCTGATGAGTAAATAAAACTGTTGAAACAAGCATCGTGAGTCTAACTGCTTTTCCCCCTTTGAAAACTTAAAAAAAATTAATCAAGGGAGAATGGCGAGGAATTATGTATCGGGACGGCAGGAAGGCATCTGGCCCGTATGAGCTGGACGTTACGAGGACTGAGACCTCTTCGTGTGTTGCATATTTGTTCATACAGAATATGTTTTTTTTTTTTTTTAAGATTTTTTTTTTTTGTCGGAGAGAGAGGGAGAGAGGGAGAGAGAGCGAGCACAGGCAGACAGAATGGCAGGCAGAGGCAGAGGGAGAAGCAGGCTCCCCGCCGAGCAAGGAGCCCGATGTGGGACTCGATCCCGGGACGCTGGGATCATAACCTGAGCCGAAGGCAGCTGCTTAACCAACTGAGCCACCCAGGCGTCCCTGTTTTTGTTTGTTTTTAACGATTTTATTTGTTTAAAGCAATCTCTGTACCCAACGTGGAGCTTGAACCCACCACCCCAGGGTCAAGAGTCTCATGCTCTACTCACTGAGCCAGCCAGGCGCCCCCAAGAGGTATTTCGGGAACACCTCTGCAAACACACTTTCGAAACGGGGCCCCTGATTCAGCGGAGGAGGAACCCTTCCCTGAAGGCGTGTCGAAGCTGAGCCCGGAAGCGTACATCGGGCCCGGGAAGAGCACTCCAGAGGGAGGGAAATGAAAGGCTGCGTGTGCAGGAGAGAATGGGGAGGTAGAGTCAGACATGGAGACGCCAGAAACGTGGGACGCGCGGGTGGTCGTTAAGGCCAGGACTGCTGGTCTTCACGCTAAGTGAAAACACGAGACACTGATGCTGTGTTTTTTGTTTTTTGTTTTTAACAGCAGATTATGACATAATCTGCATGACATTTTTCAAAAACTCATCATGCTGCTTGCTGGGTGGAGAGAGGGTTGGAAGGAGCAGAGCCCTGAGTACGGGGGAGGGGCAAGGCACGTTAGCGTAAGAGGAGACCGTGAAGGAGCGGGAGGCGGCCAGTGTGGCCATGTGTTCGGGAGGCAGATATGGCAAGATTCTGTAACGGACGGGACGAGATGGGGACCTGGCTGAGGGACGTGCGAGGCTAACTCCTCAAAGGGCCACTTTCTGAGCGGGGGGGTCCCCGAAGGAGGAAGCTGCAGGGTGCCCTTTAGCCGGGGTGTGCAGGGGGTGGTGGACAGTGACACTGGGCTCTCATGGGCTCTGCGTTCTTATGTAAAGATATGGAAGTCAGATTTTTAGGCAACAAATGTTAAGAGAAATGCAAAAGATCCCAACGGCAAACACCTTGAGGACAAGCACCTTGCTCCTGGCCCAGGCTGGTTCACTCCTGCCTGCAGGTTCCAGCCCACGGATGTCACTACGCCGATATGCCATTTTCCCTGGGGTTCCAGGATGGGCTGGGAGGCTCTGCCCGCGTCCGGGGCCTTACAGATGCCAGGGCAGTGAGACTCAGGGAGGAGGGAGGAGTGCCCCATTGTCTGCACCCCCCCACCCGGAAGCGGACACGTGTTCACCTGCGGTTAGCGCTCAGGTCCCCCTCTACCCACAGGTATGCTCTCCCCTGTGCCTCCACAGGGAGGGAGATGGCACGCCATAGAAAGCGATGTTGTCCGGAAACCGTTGGATGATGTCTGCGATTCCTCTGAGATAGTGTGTCCTTCCTTGTGAGGCATTCACCGATACACACTCTAGATAAGTAAAAAGCCAGGGGTCCTCTCCAGTACCCACCAAAGATTGCATGGAGCACTGGGTGTAGTGCAAAAACAATGAATACTGTTACGCTGAAAATAAATTAAAAAATAAAAAAGTCAGGGGTAAAGCAGTTTAGGTAAAGCAATGTATCCATTGGATACAACCCTTCTGCTCTCTGTATTGGAGGGTACGTGCCCGTTACATGATGTCCTAAGTTGCTTGGTGTTTGTTTCTCTGCATGAAAAAGCTTTGGTGCCATGTTTGTGGCAGGAACACTGCCTGGCATGAGGGTCGGGAGGAAGCCAGGCTAATTCTTCCAGGGGTGCTGAGGGTGTTGGCTAATGTGCATGAGAACACAGGCAGGTTGTACGGAGTGACACAGGGATGTGTATCTGCACAACCAGTGTATAAGGCAAGAGCCGACACCCAGCCCAGCGGTTAGAGCTGGTGCCTGCTCCCGGGGACTTCGCCCAGGAGCACAGCTGAGTCCCTGCTACATCCATTCAAGTCCTTTCTCTTTTGAAAAATGATCGTTTTATAGGTTTGTCTTGGCAACAACACCAAAACCATGCAAGTGATTTGGGGGAAAAAAAAAAAAAAGTGGACATTTGCAGGAATCCGGTGTGCTGAAAGCACCGCCACACCTGCCGGCTCTCAGGGGACTTGACTTCATGGAGAAATGAGGTCAATGAAAGAAATCCTTCTCGCGGGGAGAAATGTCATGGAAATGGCCCCCACACTGATGAGGTCCAACAGTGACCAGAGGAAGCTTGGCCGGCAGGCGAGGTGTCCCTGGGGTGGCCGCTGTCCCCGGGCCGGTGGCCTCTGAGCCTCTGCTGTTCCTCCCAAGATGCCACCAGGTTCCCCGGGAGATGGACACCCTGCATCTTTGGAGAGGCCACATCACGAGCGCCTCCCTGTCGCCCCGTGCCACCGAAGTGACTCGGTGTCCCTCTGACACTGAGCTGTCTGGCCTCCGGTACCAGGACATCCCCCCAGTCGGCTAGCACCGTCTTGTAGACGTGTGGCTGCCTTCACGCCACTCCCCCATCCCCCCGGTTATTTCAGGACACGTCACCGCAGCCTGTGCCTGCTGGGCCAGTGAGTAACTCCAGTCTGGGTGGTGTCGTCTCCCAGTGTAGATGGAGTAACAGTATTCTCCTAGACGAGTTGGTAGGAAAAAGATAACCAGTAGGTGGAGTATCACGTGTGCTCTGTCCCCAGCCGACGACGAACTCTGAAAGCCTTGCGATGTGTTTCCCAAGGCCAGGCACGTTCTCCCGTCCCCCAGCGGCTGATGGACAGACAGACAGGCTTTTTTTCTGCTTGGTGCAGGAATGGAGCTCACTGTGAGGCTCTGGAAACGAGTGGACTGGGGCCATCACAGGCTGACGAGCGACCCCCGCTGCGTGCCTGCCTCTTCCCTCCTCCGCTGTGTGCTGGGGGTTGGCTGGTTTGGTTTTTTTTCTGCTGCTGCTTCTGCTTATTTTTTCAGCTTTCACTACTAGCAACCAGTTTTCTTTTTCTTTCTTTTTAAAAAAATTTAATTTAATTTTTTTTTCAGTGTCCAGTTTTCCTTTCCAGTTTACTTATTATTCCAAATGGCTTCCCTTTCATATCAGGCTAAACTGTTACTGTTTAAAAAAATGAGAAAAGACAGGTAAGGCGGAGAAAAGGTAACAGCCCGAGAGCCCCTAATGAAGAGACGACTGCCAAAAGCATTTCCACCCGCGTGACTCTAGGTGCTGTTTGTGTGTGATGTGGTAACTACTGTAGTAGAATACAACAGACTGTATTCTCCAAAAGGAGACATTTTACATACTGGTTTATAACCCGTTTATTTCATCTATTATGTCAACGTCTTCCAAGCTTAGAGATTTTTCTCTACAGGATCGTTTTTGGTCGTGGCAAAGCTGTATGTGTCGTGGATCTATCATCCACGCACCCACTTCTGTTTTGAAGGGCCTCTAGATTGTATCCGACTTAAAATGATTAATATCAGCAAAGCCCCGAGGAGAACCTTCGCTCCCCCGATCCGTGCACCATTCTGTCCTCTCTCTGGTAGGTTCCCTGGGTACAAAACGGCGACCCTTTTTTTTTAAGTGTCAGGTGGCCCATCAGCAAGGCTCTTCCGTGCCCCGTCTGCTCGGGTTGGGTGTGTCGGGCCCATCCTGACACCTGCACCTTCTCTCTCCCCAAACACCGTCATTCATGTCCGTCCTTTAACATTTGTTTTTTATTGACCACGACAAGTACTAATTGCCACCCTGGTTTAGGGCCAATTCTCTCATCGTTGGTTGAAACGTAGAAGGCACCAACTCAAATGTTATAGCAATGTCTGCATTCTAGAGACCGAGTGAATCCAGCCCAACAATCTGCCCATTACCTCCCTTCCCTTCTCTTTGCCACCCAGGGCCTGGACATTTCTTCCAAAGCTCTGCCCAGAGTCATTTGCCATCTGAGCTGTAAATTGTGTGCTGACGGTCCGTGCCACCCCAGATGTCCCAACTGTATGGGAGCGTGTGGTGTGGGCTACACTCTCGCAAAACCTCGTCTCCCTGATCAAGACTTTCATTTGCATTCAATTCATTTTCAATCAAATTCCTAGAAGTTTCCACTGTTTGTCTTCAGGCATTCAACGCTGATGGTGTGGTAGACATCCGCCTCTACCCCATAATTTGTTTTAGTGCTTTGTGCAATAGAGTTCATTAAAAGAAAAGTTTATTTGTTTTGACAGGTCCATGTGCCACCGTCACATTGTGGCACGAACATGTCATAATATAAAACGGTCCCTGCAATTAGCTCGGTGGTACAATGATGTCGCGACGGCTACCTTGTCATTTCTGAGAATTCGGAACTCAACCCGAGTGCTCCTAGAAACACCCTCATTCATGACATGGATATTTTCAGGTTTCAGCACAGGTAGGAGCCGAGATCAGTCGCCGGTCTCTGTCTGAAGCGGGCTGTGGAGGTGGCCGCCTCGCAGAGGGGACAATGGGTCCGACAGGACAGCACCCAAGGTCCGTGAGGGCCCACGGGGTCGCCTGGCCACGGCGGGTTGGGGGACACGGCGGGTCGGGGGACCCGTCCTCCCACGGGCTGCAGCGGGGAGCAAGGCTTTGAGGCTCTGCACCCTCCATACGTTGGCCACGACTTGGTTTTATATCCGCACTATACACTTACTCGCATTTCTACCGATTTCTTCCAGAATAGTAATTCTTTTTCCTATTTCTTGACATCTCGGGTTCCTTTCTAGCTTTGGTTGGAGTATTGTTTTTAAAGTCATGGGACGAAGGTTCAGCTAACCACAAGTCTCCCTACCCTCTTCGCCCCGCACAGGCTCCGGGTCTTCCGAGGGGTGTGCAAACTTACTGACTTGGCGGACACACACCACGTGACCCGCGAACAGCAGGAATGGGGCTCTTCATTGGCTTTAAAGCGCCATCGAAACATCTGACTCGGCCAGACCGTCGGGAGGCTTGTTTTATGTCTTTGAAATTGTTAAGTAAAAATAGAGACCATATTATTGTCTGTGTTCGGTAAAATGTCTTACTCACTTAACATGCTTTATAAAGAATAACATTAATAATAGTGCAGTTAGATCACTAAATGTCTTCTGATATTTTTTTTTCTCACCAAGTTCAGAGTTGGCTTTTCATTCTGTCTTTTTCCCACTCACCCGTGCTTCCTGTGGCATTTTAATGAGTTAGTTTGGTCTTAAACATATTGTTGGGCACTTTGTATACCCATCTTGCTTTTATCTACCTCTTGAGCATGATTTTATTACTTACACTTAGGAGACTCAGAGATTCTAGTATCACCACTCTGAGGTTTAGAGAGGTTAGCAAACGTGCCGAAATTTACCCAATTGAACAAGGGGCAGAAACAGAATTTGAACTTGGGTCTGTCTGAATTGTCTTCGTGGAAGCACTTTGCAGCTGTGACGCTCCGGGTGCACCAGGCTGGACAATAACTTAGAGACCCCGTCTTGACGGTGTTGTAGGGTGCCTGGCTGCTCACAGAGAACCGTCGCGAACAACGTGAATATTGCTTTTTTGGAAATCAAAGGCGTTTTTAATCAATGCAACCATCATTAGCCTTGTCACTTTACCATTCGTTTTGCTGGTGGGCTCTGTGCACCTGCCACCCACTACATGCTGAGCGTCACGCGGGCACAGGGTGTCGGGTACGTGCAGGTGGCCTCAGCCATCCAGTAAGATGCTGGCACAGAGACAAGAAAAGCTCTGGTTTCTGACTCAAGGAGCCCAAAGTCCAGACCAGTAGGGACAGGCAGGCCTGTCCTTCGTCCATGCTGTGACCTTGGAATGGATGGGAAGGTGGAAGGTGGAGGGATGGGAAGCCTGCCTAACGGGGCTTCCCGAGAAGTGGTCCCAGAAAGCTGGGTGCGAGGGGGTCCTGACAAAGTTGGGCAGAGCAGGAAGAGAGGAAGAGTTCTGTATGGGGCATGCCAGTTCTTTGCAACTAGCTCCATGATTTCGGAAAACCAGAAAAAGAACAGAAAAAGGAAAGAAGAGAAAATGAGGGTCACCTTGTAGAACCTACCCCTTCCAAAAGGTGGGTCTGAGCATCTGATGGGGCATTTTCTGAAAATCCTAAGCTAGTGCACAAATGCAAAATCATTTACTCATATTACTAAATGTAGCCATTTATAAGCTTTAAATCATTCAACTTTGAGTAGGCCTGGATAACTGAGAAGTCCAACAGTTTGAATCTTTAGAAAATATCAATGGAAGAATTTGAGCAAAGGTTTTTTGTATCCGTTGAGACCTGATTTGTGGCCCAGAATGGGATCTATTCTGGAGAATGTTCTGTGTGCTCCTGAGAAGAGCTGTGCTCTGTTGCTTTAGGAGGAAATGCTCTGCACGTGTCTGTGCGGTCCCCTGGCCCGACGCATCCCCCAGAGCCCGTGCTTGCTTGTTGATCTTCTGCTGGGATGATCTGTGCGGTGCAGGGGGTGGGGTCTTCAGGTTGCCTGCTGTTATCGTGCCATTACCAATGAGTTGCTTCAATTTTGTTATTAATCGATTTATGCATTTGGCTGCTCCCGAGTTAGGGGGAAGTATGTAAAGTTCTGACTCCACGTCTGTCTTTGTCTAGTGGACCGAGGGCTCTTCTTCAACCAGGGAGCCCTGGGAGTACACTCATCGTCAAGCCCACGTTTTTCTTGATGCTGTGGTCAAAACTCTGGCATTAATATAGGATCCTTGAGCCGGCTCCATCCTGGTTACCCTTTCCCCATAATAGTAAGAGAAGAGTCTCCACTAGCAAAACTTTAGGGTGTAAAGCACAGACGTACAGCCTTCTGAACAATTTTCAAGTAAGGCCGCTGTGCGGATGTTTTGCTGCCCCGGGTCCAGTTCGGTCCCAGCTGGTTACCCGTCGATCCTGAGCGTGCGGTGGACGCGAATGTCTGCCTCTGAGCTCACCCTTGCTGCCGTCACCCCAACAGGAGAAGGACGCCTGTCTTGAGGGTGATGTGGACCGCTCCGGCACGACCTTGTCGAAACAAAATACGACAGAGAAAAGGCGAGGGGGTCGCATACCATCTTTTAATTTCACCGTTGGATTTTCACGAGGCTCTGGGCGTGAGTCCTGTGAGGCTGCCTGGATTTCTTTTAAGTTCTGGTCAGGTGAATGAGAGAACTCGAATTATCGAAGTAATAAATCGCACTCAAAATCTATCATTTGGACCTGAAATGAGGGTCAACGTGTCCAGCTGCTGATGTGAATTTCGTCACGTAGACTTGACCGTGGCTGCATGTCTGTGCTGTGTGTTATGGGGCGGACCATCCAGTAGGCCGTTCCTGGCCCGTCGCTGGGCCTACTTTCCTTCTGAAAGGGTCCCAGAAAACGTAATGTGACCCAAGCAGACCCAAGGTGGGTGTGCTTAGTGTCGGACAGATTTCTGCTGCATCGTCTCTTTACTAGGCTGCCACTGTGGCCACAGAGATCTAAAATTTGCAGCCAACAGAGCATAAGCCCACGCCTGCGTACAGCCTGCATCTGCGTCTCTATCTGCACTGGAACTTATTCTTGTGTCTGGACCCGAGCCTGTGTCAGTATTGTGTCACTCTGTATCCATGGGACACAGGTATGGAATATATGTTTGACAATAGAAGAAAATAAGGAGGAGAAAAGTAACAAGATGGTTAGGACGCATTTGAAAGTGAAGGTACATTTTCGCATTTCCCTTTTACTGGATTCAGGATTGACGAATGTGAACGCTGGATGTTCTGTGAATTCTGGGTGTGGAAAACCTTTGCGATTCTCTGTCTGCATCATCTCTTGGCACAGCCCTGCTCCTTCCTGAGGTGATGGCAAGCAGGACTTCTCAGTGCCTTTATCCAAGTAAACCAAGGGCCCCTACCCTGTGATAACACAGCTCTATTTATTTCTTGGGGCCTGTCCCTGCCAAACCCCAAGCTTGTGCCACATCGTAAGCTCCTGGGAGATGAGGGGTCGCAGGACCCTGTTTTATTTTCGTTTTTTATTCCCGCATCCTCACTTTCTTAATCTCCTCCTCCTCTTTGTAAGCAGCTTCTTGCTTAAAAAGTAGAAGGAAAGGAAAAGGACCGAGTGTCTCTCGTCTCGCCCAGGCTCATCGAGCCGAAGACAGCCCTTCCTGTGGTGATACTCGCGCCCCATGGGAGCAGGGAGCAGAAGCCCATGTGCCAAGAAAGGAAGGGGAGAGAAGAGTCTCATTAACCTACGAAGCAATAATGTCCATGCTTCCTTTAAAAATACCGTGAGATGGCGGACACGTACTCGACACGCTCAACTCCGCACCTAGTGCTTCGAGAGGACGAGGCGTTGCCACGCCTGGTGTCAGTAACAGTCTGAGCCTTGCGCTTGACCTCGTGCTCACACCCACACCCTCCCTGTGTCTTCCCTGTTTGGGCTCAAGTGCTGGAATTTCCCCAAATCTGACCCCTCCCCCTTATTTCTGACTTCTGCATCTCCACAGCGGTTGAAGCCGCAGACATCCCAGCGCCCACTGCTGTCGCCGCCAGCCCCGCCTGAGCCGGCCTGCGGGGCCTGTTCCAAGACTCTGACTCCAGGTCGCCTTGAAACCGCGTGCCTGGGGGGAACGAGGGCTGGAGGACGGGGCGCTGGAGAATGAAACAGGCAGGGCCATGGCAGCCGCAACAAATGGCTTTACATTATTTATGGGGATAAAATACAACTCTTGGCTTTTCTCCGATGCCACAGAAAGGACATGACGCACATCCCTGAGACGGGCCAGACAGCGCTGAGGCCCATTCAGCGTGGAGTGTCTTTGCTCGGTCGGGGGAAGGCAGAATTTCCTCTTGTGTTTACTGTACTTTTTTTTTTAATACTTAACATACAAGAATTTGACAAAGCACTATGGTATAATCATCTAATAATATCCATTTTACCCCATAAAATTATTATATCCCATCTTAAAATGTTAAATATGTCACTTTTATAAGAGATTAACATAAAACTCAGTTTATAATATTAAAACTCAGAACGTGACACAATGTTATCAATCACTTTCCCTGTACTACTAAACTTTCCTCATTTTTCTTTAATTCTCCGTTTCCCTTGTAACAAATGGGGATCAAAGCGGCAGCTTTTGTTCGTAATCTCTCGGCAGCGTGTGGCGGAAGAGTCACGAGGCGAACGAGGACAGCAGAGTCGCAGGGCCCTGACGCGCAGCCCTGTTTCGGGTGGGGAAGGCGCTTCGCGGCTGGGCGGGGGGCGGGACCCGGCTCCGGGGGGTGGCGGGTGCTCCCAGAGCCCGAGCACCGGCCGCCTGCGAGTCCATGTGGGCGGCTGGGAAAGGGCCTGAATTCGATCGCCTAACTTGGAAGAAACAGAGATATTCCTCGTGGAAGGTTCTGGGGTTCTCTCCTCGGATTTTTATGAACTCCCTGAATCTTTAACTTTGAAGGCCGAGTAACCTGTCAGACTCGGAATCATTTGTTAAACAAGCTGACGCGGCCAAACGCGCCCCACGATGGCCACCTCTCGTACCTTCCTCGGGAGCGTCTAAGGGGCAAAAGTGTTTCCTGCGAGGGTTTACACACATCGCTGTGGGCTCACTCCTCACGTTTCTTTGGAAAACGGAGCTGTAAAAAATTGCTTAAAAAACAAACAAACAAACAAACAAACTAGTAAGGAGGAGAATGTGTTTTAGAATCTTTGCGACTCTTCTTGAGTGGAGGACTGGGAGATACTGAAGTTTTAAGAAACATATGAGGTAGGGGAGCCAGTCTCCGCTGGCCCCTCGCAGGCGCCGGTTCTCTGTGGGGAACGTTCCACCGTGTCGCCTCACTCTCCACGCCAAGCCGTCGCCTCAGTTTGCAGACTCTGCCATGTCAGCCTCTGGTAACCCCAGCTGCTCAAGGAATGTTCCTTGTGTGGAGCCCTCGGGGCCTGACTGTGGGGACCCGGCTGTGGGGGCCTTGCTGGAGGTTTTTGCACTCCTTGACCTGATTTGCTCGCTTGGCACACGGATGTGCGCTCTCCACACAGAAGAACTCCACACGGACCGTGATTTTTTTCGCGTGCTGTCTGCGCCCATCCTGAAGGTGTCTGTGTCACCTGAATGGCACGCTCTGAAGTGCGTCTTTAAAATTTCTATCCCAAGTTTGCAGCTCTCCGAGAGCTGTGTCCACCGAGGAGCAGAGGAGCGGATGGCCGCGCTGTGGGAGGGCCTGCTGCTGTCTCCTTGTCCTGCTCGTCGGCACCCAGGGAAAGCCTCGCTCCGTGCACAGGAGAGTTAGGATTGGTTGCATAGAGCTACGTACTGAAATTTGCCAAGAAGCTTGTGGCAGCTAACTAATCCGGATGACCCGGGGCCAAGACAAAGTCTTTCGATGCCTTTCCAGAAAAGGTGCCCCTGGTTACCCGTCTTAGGGCCCAAAGGATGCAAGGGGTCTTCGCAAGTGTTTACTGAGACCTTGTAGGGATGAGTCGTGCCATACCGGCAGCAATGGGGGTGACGAAGAAGTTACCACCATCACATAATCTGCGTGCTCTCTCCGTCCATGGGGGGCATGCTGCAGAGGGGTGCGTTTTGCCTTTGGCGATGGGAGAAGTGAGGAAGGCTTTATAGGGGAGATGTAGGAGTTTGCAAAACCGTCACAGATGGGATGAAGCTGGGTGTGCGAACAGTGACCTTGGCAAAGTGTCAGGATGCCAGGGAGCAGGCGCCCGTAATTTCACCCCTGACTTCCCTGCTGCACTGGTCATGTTTCGTGAGAAGCACACCCAACTGCGTGACGTTGGGACTGGGACGCCCATTGTTTGGAAGAAACCCCAGCTTCCTGCCTGAATTAGGAGTGTGGCTGTCACTGGGACACCACCCGGATCCTCCTGGCCCCAAAGAGAAATCTAAAATGGGATCTGATGGACTGAGATGATGCGTAAAGCACAATTTTAAAATACTACTTCAGGCCTCTTCTGTGTTGTGTTAATACAATGTGTTAATACAATTGTCAGTTCAGACAACTGACGATTGAGTTGGGTGAAGGATTTGTTAAACTGCATTTGTCTCCTATGTAGGAGGAAAATGTAGGGAAGAAATGGTATGAGAGGCAACAGGAACCACCTGTGCATCGTACTTTTCCCTAAAAATTCTAGTACACGTACCCCCGTTCCATACTGCTGCTGCATCAGATGACCACACGCTGTACTTGCGGAGGTCAGAAGTCTGACATGGAGCTCCGGCTCGAGGAAGGAGCCTGCTTTCCCGCAGCCCAGCCTGCAGCCCCCTCCTCTCTCTGGCAAGGGGCCCTTGTGGTATCTTCTCGGCCGGCTGCATGCTATCTTCAGGCCTCCGACTTCTGACCCTGTCCTCACATCTCTGCCCCTCCTGCTGCCTCTCACCCGTATCAGGCCCTTGTGATGATGTTGGCCCCACTAGGACGGTCCAGGGTCATCTTCCCATCCTAAGGTCCTTGATGTTGTCACATCTGCAGAGTTCGTTTTGCCACGGAAGGTGACATAGTCAAAGGTTCTGGGAATTAGGTTGTGGGCACCTGTGGGGGTGCACTATTCTGTCTACCACAAGGTATACAGATACATCTACGTGACTACAGTGTATGTAAGCATAATTCATGCGTATCACCATGTGTGTTAATGTATCTCTTACACACACACCGACTCCTGTTGATTACCTATGATTTTTTTGTTCTTAAAATTTTGACTTAAGACACCTTTTTGTAGAATGTTGTAAAGGCCTTCCTGCTTTTTGATAGGACACAGCTTAGGCACGTTGTGGGGAGGGGAATAAGGGGCTGGTGCCTGCTGTTCGTCGTTTTGGGCAAACCACAGCTCTTCTGGTCTTGCCTTTTTTTTTTTTTTTTAAGATTTTATTTATTTATTTGACAGGCAGAGATCACAAGTAGGCAGAGAGGCAGGCAGAGAGAGAGGGGGAAGCAGGCTCCCCGCTGAGCAGAGAGCCTGATGCGGGGCTCCATCCCAGGACCCTGGGATCATGACCTGAGTCGAAGGCAGAGGCTTTAACTCACTGAGCCACCCAGGCGCCCCAGGTCTTGCTTTTTTGAAGGTAGAAAGAGGGCATTGGATCGAGATCAGCTCACGGGTCTCCCGTAATTCTAATTTTCTAGATCTGTGCGGCATTTCTGTTCACGATCTAATCACAAAGCACCCAGACTTCAGTGAAGGGTTTGCAGTTATGACCATGGTTCAGATTGTTGGTGTCATAACTATTGTCTGGTCCTGTTCTTACCAGTCTCGGATTTGGTCTCATTGCAACTTACAATCGCATGACCCCACTCCTCTCAAAGCTTATGCATCGGTGTGCCCACGAGCCCCTTTACCTGCACGTCCACCGTGCGCTCCAAGATGCAACCGAGCGGTCCTCCAAGGCTGACCTCCTGGGCCTCTCATGGTGCCGTTCCTCCCCGTTTTCTTGCCCACATGCTCTGTGACTGACAACACCCATCGATAAGAAAGCTGTCGGTATAAGGTGAGCTGTTTGTGGCTACAAAGAATTCAAAGTTCATTGGTCAACTTGGCAGGGCCCCCTCATGGTCAGCTCAAGATAACAGGTCCAGACCAATAGGTCAAGGCACAGCTACTTGTCTAGGCTAGAAATTCACTTTGGGTATAAAAGTTATTTTCATGCCTCTCATCGTGCATTTCACGAGCTGTGGGAGCATTAAGTAGAGTTATTTCGTGGAACTCTTAAAGGTGCATTTTTTATCTTCTATGCACAAAAAGGCAATGAGAGAGGGACAGAAAGTATTCGGAGAATAGACAGTATTTATATAATTTTTTCGAACTTCAACACCATGGTGACTCTTGCTGGGTGTGTGTGTTTTTTAGAGGCAGGGGAAGAAGGCAGATGTCTGGGGAAAAGGGTGCACTTGGGTACAATCGTGTTACTGTTAGCTCTGTGGTACCTTTGCTCAGCAGACATCCGGGGGCATGTGGGAGGAGACGGGGGCTGCCCCTCCACTTGCTTGTTTAGCTCATAGCCCCCACATACATAAAATAATGTTGATTTGCACTTACTTTTTAAAATCAGTGAGGCACATGTGTCCATGGCAGGGTAATTTCTGCGTTGGCACCCCCTCCCCCACCTCAGGGACTTGGGGTCTGGTCTTGGATGGGAAATATTTTGAATGGGAGACGAAGTATTGGTATAAAATGTAAGTCTGTATGCAAGATTTCTTCCAGCGCCGCCGCCAAAGCTAGGCGGAACCACGGCTAAATCATCTTAATGAGTCAAGTGTTGTGCGGGCTTTTGTTTTCTTATGCGGAGCGTTTGTATCTGGTTCCGAACTGGAGAGATCAGTCAAGCACACATTCCCGCGGAAGAGAAAAATACGCGGGCCCCATCCTCGCCTGCACTGATTTCTCCCTGCGGCGAGCGGGGCTTCCTCCAGGAGCCTCGGGACTGGATTTGTATTTGAGCGTTGTTCGGGCCTGGAGCTCTGGCTCATGGGTGAGATCCATACGCACCCCTTGCTCCATCGGCTCACAGGCACCTTTAATGGAGCGCTGACGCCTCCCAGAAGGAGCCCCTTTTCCTCGGACAGCGAGACGATTCCACCCTCCGGATGAGGGGAGGGTGCGAAGGGCGGCGGCTCCCTCGTCCTCTGTGCTGCTCGGAGGAGAAGGAAGCGGCCGCACGAGCACAAGGGGCGGCCCGGGCGCCCGAGCCGCGCAGGCAGAGAGCGCCCAGGCCGGGCTTCGCGGGGGACGGGGCCACGCGGCCACCAGGGGCCACCGATTCCTCCGGGCGCCCCTCCCCCGCAGCCCCTGCGCACAGCGGCTTCTCTCTCCCTCTGCAGCCTCTCGGGTCAGACAGAGGTCACGGCCCAGCCGGAGCGAGCGCCTTCCGCGGAGGCGAGGCAGGACGCCCGCTTCCTCTTCGACGTAACTTAGAATTCCACTTGCACGAACTCGGAAACCGAGTAACAGGACCGTTGTGAGCGCTGGGCAGGCGCTGGGAGCGGCGCAACACTCCAAGTCGGTTCGCGCCTCCCGAAGTCATGCTTAGACCACGGGGCGGGCGGCTCCTCCAGGACTCCAGGCCGCTGGTCCAGCGTGGGGACAAGCTCGCGCTGCGGGGGTCCCGGGGCATCTGCGCGCCCTCCGCGTCCCGACGACGCGCGCTCCCCGCCCCGACGACGCGCCCTCCGCGCCCGATGACGCCCCCTCCCCGCCCCGACGACGCCCCCTCCCCGCCCCGACCACGCGCCCTCCCCCGTCCTGACGACGCGCGCTCCCCGCCCCGACCACGCGCCCTCCCCGCCCCGACCACGCGCGCTCGGCTGCAGATTCTCCCCGACGCCGGAGTCGTTCTGGGAAGGGTCGCAGCTGCTCCCCGGCGCGCACGTGTGCGTGAGATCCTCAGGCGGGGGCGGGAGCGGCGTCCCTTGTGCGGGTTCTTGGTTTGCGCTCTCGGTCAGACAGTTACTGTTTCTCCTTGTACGAAAATCTGACTTGGCCGAAGCTGTGACCCCCCGCGGTAATAAAAATGTGCCTTGGGACAGATAATCCCAAACGCTGGCTCACCCTCCAGGCATTGCAGCTGCTCTGGGAATGCGCGTTTGTACCGCATTTTCAGGACGAGGACCGAACACGTGCCACGAAGCTGGCTATGGCCGGTTTCTTCCTGAAAGCCCCGTGAATAGAGCTTTTTCATTTTATTTGCTCAGTCAGACACGGTTTATTGCCCCTTTCAAGCCTGCGGCAGCATTACACTCCTTTGGTTCAGCTCTTTCCCAGAGCAAGCGGTCCGCCGTGAGGCCGTCACCTCCTCGGCCCGTCCACCGCAGCTGAGAGCAGGGCAGGACAACAGAGGGAGAGAGAGGAAGGACACATCTAGAATAAGCTCGTGCTCGAGAGCTTGAGGTCAGACCCATGTTCGAATCCCTTTCTTGCTACCACCAACCTCCCCATGATTTTAGACAAGTTAATTTCTCTCTCAGAAGCTCAGGTCCATAGGTGAGAAGAAAATCCCAGCCCGGGGGAGGTAATCGGAGGGAACAGTAATAATATGGTGCACATTCCTTGGGTGCCCCAATACCGGCATCGAGTAAAGGCTTCCAATGACCGCTGGTAACATTACTTGGCAAACCACGCAAACCAGCTTCCCAACTGCAGCAAAGTCACATTGCAGGTGTTGGAAGAAAAAGTCTGAATGCTTCTTATTGCAAAGTGAAGATTCGTTTCCAAGGAAATTTGTATTACTTTAGCCATACTTGTTTCTCTAACCAAGCTAACAAGTAGCATAATTTCCTAGATGCTGGGGTGCATGGGCTACTTTTTAAAATATTCTTTTGGCTAATAAATTGCAGAGATGACATTCTTTCTGTTTCGACAGGTTGAAGTGTAATATTGGTATTTGCAGTCAAAGGTGTTTTGAAAATGTATGTATGTTAGATACCTGTCAATTTTACAAGGTTTTGGTTGGAGCACCAGTCGGAAAGATGGAGTGAATTTTTGGGAAAAGAGAAGAACAGGGTAGGAAATGGGATGTAAGAAGGAGCGTCAGGTGAAAGCCCGGAAGCAGGTGTGGGTATGACCCAAGAGAGTGAGAGCAGTCCCGAGAGGCATGTCGGCCCTCCTGCATTTTTAAAAGGGTATGAATTGGATTGAGCTTCTTAATGTCCGCAGGCCACACCCACTTTTGGTCTCCAGCCTCCTTCCCTCTTCTTCATGCCGTGCACCGGTGAGCCTGTCCTTTTACCCTTGGGAAGATAGAGTCAGGTCATGGCAGGCAGTCTAAAACCCTAGAGGTAAAAAGTATGGCTCTTTCTTCATTGAACACCAACATATTTTAAATGATGCTCAAGGTGTCAGAGGGCCATTGGGACAAGTGAGAGAAAATGTCTCTGATATTTGAATCACACTAGGTGTGCGCACACGCAAGTTCCTCGTGGTGGGGAGCATCTTTGGAAGGAAGTAACAATAGCACATCTGTCTTTTCCAAACCACAGGGCAGCTCTAGGTATCAGGTCAAGGGAGAACTGTGGACTCCGTTTCTGAAAAAGTTCAGTATACTCCTTGCTCTCGGGGATAGAGGATGCTGGTGGGAAGGTGGATGTCTGGTTCTTGATGGACCTCAGCTGCAGCTCTGGACATCTTTTCTAGGTTAAATTTTATTTTTAAGAAATCACTCTGCCGAGTAACATTGAGTTGATAGCTCTTTGGGGGGCCACTATTTTAATACTGGAGTGTGGCAGTCTGGGACAAATTTGCCCATTGGCCAAAGCAACAAGCCAGGTGAAGGCTTGATATAGCCGTCTCAGCCAGTGGAACAATGGAATTTGGCAAATTAAAAAAAAAAAAAAAGAAAGGAAGGGGTATGTATTGATCATGCAAAGGGAGCAGAAGGTGTTCCCTTTTTATGGAAGGTCACAGAGTCATGATGGGTGTCTCTTTCTATAAGATGATGATGCAGTAATTCAATGACGTTCTTAAAACTTCCAGTAAATTTCCACCATTTCAAATCCTATGGAGACCATTAAATCAAGACTGATTTGGACATGAATATTTCTCTTCTCCAGAAACATATAAATGGGATCAAATGGTCAAGGTAGTTTGGGTAAGTGGCAACTATTAATTTTATTGAAAAGACCTCCCTCGATTGATGTTCTTGGCTTGCAAGGCTAGCCCCTCTCTAAAGGGTTAACTGGTGGCCCATTAATGGAAACACTATCACAAGACAAAGTAATAGAGTTTAATGCACCCTGATTTGAATTCAGAGTTCATGCATAGTCTAGACTAAAGGCCAAACAAATTTACAACACTTCATGCGTTTCTATGGTGGAACACTTTTCCTGAAGGATATGTAAATATTGCACTAATCAGAGGTTCTGGAATTCCAAATGCCATAAAAGGTTATGACCTGAAGCCCTGTTAATATACGAGTGAGGGCGTCACTGGAATCCTTTTGAATGACGGCTAACATGGGGTGTTTTGCATGAAAAATAACCTATAATAAATGACCTCTGCTTTTTTCTCTTCAAATCCATGACAGTAATGAACGGGAAGGGGGAGTCTCCTACATGTCCAGCATTATTTACACCTAAACAGAGGAAAGTCTTGCCTTAGCGTTGGCTTCCACACAGGGAGACGTCGGAGTACAGGATTCACCGCAGAGAACCACCTTTTCTTTTTCACGTTTGCGCTTCCCAATAGGCTCCAAGGAACAGAGAGAGACGTACAAACACGTGCAAAGTTGTTAAAAGGAGTGTTTCATTTCCTAAAGAATCCATTCCGTCGGAGGGCATGTACAGAATCTCCTGGAATGCCGATAAAACCCTTCTGGCTCAGAACCCGTGACCTTCAACCCTTCTCGCTCAGAGACGGTGACCTTCAGCCTGCTGGATCTGTGTCTCTCACCCGGAATAGGGATGTTTTAGCAGCTCAGAAGCCCTGCCAAGAGACTGTGTTTTCTTTGGGGCTGCTTTCACATGCACAGAAAGTTCTGTGATTTTCCCAGATTCCAGCTGGACCAAAAAAAGCAACGTTATCGCCTTAAATATCGGAGATCTCTCCGCTCCTGCTCCTACAGTATGAGAGTGTCTTTCCATATTATGTTGTTGAAAGCCAGAATCCCAGCTAGGTTTAGGAAAGGGTCTATCCTATTTGCCTTTTGCTGCTCAAAACCTTGGAGCAGAGCTTTGTTCCCTCTTGCTGGACTTAAGGCGGTGACCCTGCCGGGTTGTTATGCTCGGGCCAAGGTGTCCGAGGAAATAACCTCATGGTGTCGGGCCCAGTGTTTCTTGACAAAATGAAAATCAGACTTTCCCCAATTATAATAGCCCTTTGAACTTTATTTCATGGTTTCTCTCCAGATCTAGCGTGTGTCCTAGTTCGGTGTTTTGGGACGATTGTCGGACCTCCCATTTCCGTCTTCCCCCAAGCTCTTCCCTTCGCTGCGGCACATCCGTGACAGTCCCCAGCTCAGCCCTCTTCCTCAGGCCGAGCCTGATCTGTGCACACTCTCCTGCGCACGGCATGCTGGCTTTGAGCTGCCCTTGGACTTGTTACCACGTTACCACTGCAGATGAAATGGCTTTCTTTTATGTGTTTAGAAAAACACGGTGTAGGGCTTTCCTTGCCCGAATCGTCCCCTCCAGGCACAGGCTCTGTGGCTCTGTTGGGAGGAGACGGCATCGGGGTTGGCAGTGATGGGCGCTGGGCGTCGGGTGGTGGCACGAGGCCTTTCCATGTGGATTTCAACCAGGACAGAAGATCTGGAGGGGAGGGGCACTGGGTCATACCTCTGGGGTTTGGGCTCTTGCCTCCGCGGAGTCCCTTCCTGGCTTAGAGCCCGTCAGCACAGTTCAGGCCCTGCATTCGTTCCCTGCCCTGCGTGGGTGGCCTGCTCGCCACTGCCTGTGACCACCAAGAGCCACCCGATTACCCGAGAGAGGTTTTCCCTACTGCCGGCCTGCCGCACGCGGAGGTCCCATCCTCATAACGCAGAACAGCACTGAGGGCCCCTGCTTGCGCTCCCAGATGGAGCTCCCTCTGCTCTTCCCGGTGAAATCCGGGATCCGGCTGTGTACTGGCTGGTGCCCTGCCCCGGAAGTCATCTGCTGGCCTTTAGGGTCTGTTGTTCCATCCGCTGACAGGACACTCTTGCTTCTCTTCAGTAGCTCAGGCAAATGCCACCATCTCAGCAGGGAGCACGCTGGCACCGTGACCTGATCCCATCTCCAAATCCCCAACTGAGCTCTGATGCCAACCCCAAGATGTGGCCCTGACTGCCCACAGTGTCACGTAGATATTTCCAGTTCTCTTTGCAGGTTATCGATCTGGGGGATCGGGTGTTCTGTTTTATTCATATTTATGTCTTTGACGACTGGCACAGGCTGGGACCCCATCCGTGCCTATGGGAGGAAGGAAGAAAAGTCTGCCTCATGGGACGATGGGCTGCCAAGGGTTCTCAATGTCACCCCTTCCACGGGAGCTTGGGAAGGGTCCGGAATATGATCTTCCAAGTCTCCAGTTCACTTCCTGCCCAGTCGTGAGGACTGTGGACTGAGCAGTCTTGCAAATCACTTTCCAGAGTTTCCAGAATTGCACCTGCTCACGGACAGTCCGCAGGCCCCGTTCCAGGTGAGCACAGGTGGTCCTGAAGCAGAGGGAGACCCCCAGAAGCCCCCACCTCCAGTGCCGGTCAGTTCCATGTCCATCCCCAGCAGCCAGCCCCGCAGCAACCACGTCGGACAGCAGCGCCAGCTCGGGAGGCTCAGCGGACAGAACGAACAGGGCTCTCGGCCCCGGGCAGCGGGCGCTCCCCACAGGGCATCAGACGCCTGCTGGGTTGCTGGGAGGCTGGACAAGCAGACCCTGCTGCCTTCCGGGACCGTCTCGGCAACAGTGGTGCCGAGCTGCTCAGCGAGGGAACCTTTGGTCCGGTTGGGAAGCCGCTGCCCTCCTTCAGCCTCCGGCCTGGCACCTGCTTCACCACAGTCTGCAGCCACGAAGGTCAGCACCACGACTTTTGTCTCCAGGCCACGGTGTCCTGCCTGTCACCAAACACCGGAAAACCTCTCAGATCTGTTGGCCATGGAGCCAGATGGACCTGCCGAAGCCGGCGCATCCAGCAGCGGTTTCCCAGTCCGTGCCGAACGCTGGGGAGACGCCGCAGAGACGCAGAGCTGGCGTCCTGCGGGGTCTGTCATGGCGCTTGGCGCCCTGCCCGGACTCCGCCCTGGGTACCGACCCCATCCCGAGAGCTGTGCCCTGCGCTCCCGCAGGGTGCCCTGGGGACCCAAGCCCGGATGCAGGACCCTGGGCCACAGGAGTTTCGGTAAGAAATGGAGCCGGGAGCACCTCTTTCCAGGGGACTGAAGGATCCAACTTGAGGCAGCATCTTGGAAGGAGCTGGAACTCCGTCCCCCTTGATCTTTAGTTTGGATAGACCTGAGCTAGAGCGGGGTGCGGCTGTGGTGTTGGCCTGGGGGTCTCGGGCGACCAGTGGGGGGCCATTCTTGAAGAAGTTCTGGCCAAGGAGGGCTGCTGTAGGATTTTAAGTGAGCGTCTGTAGCTTTGGGCATGGGGAGGAGGAAGCCATCATGCACTGGACAGGCCGCGCCGTGCCCCTAAGAACCGCTTGCTCTCACGAGCTCCATCCCTGCAGGCTTCCTATGGAGATGCCTCTTGTTCAGTGGGGGACCGGGATGACGTTTGTCTTCAACCCTGCCCTTTGGCTGTTTCCTCAACCAAGGGGGCAGCCTTACTCCAGAGCCTGTCTCTTTCCATTTGGCTGTGCCGCGAACGGGGCCATCCGACCCTGTCCTGAACTAAGATACTCAGAACCACAAGATTGGGAGCCACAGAGTTCACCCTGAAAATAAGACAGCTGTGAGACCACCGTAAGGTGGAAGAGCACGTTTCATTTCCTCGGGACGAGACACCTGGTTTCAGTTCTCCGCAGCCTCTCTAATTCTTCTTTTTCCTTCAGCTTTTCCCACTTCCTTTGTGCCTCAGGCATTAGGTTCCATTTTCGTGGCCGGCCAAAGGCTGGTGACACTCCCACCTCTCAAAGCAAATCTTGGTAGGTTTTCTTCCCGCCCATTTTTCTCAGCAACCAGACCAGGAAAAATGCAAACAAAAATAAACCATTCCCCCCTTCCATTTATTTAAATTTTAATTTTTGACTCTGAGATCTCAGGAAAATTTCCCAGCACAAACTGGTTGAGTGGGAAAGGAAGTAAATACCAAAACAAACACAAAGATCCCAGGCTCTGTTATCATCTCAGCCTACACAGAGTGAGATACGGCAGCTTAAATATTTAACTAAACTTTGCTCCTTTTAAAGCCATAAGCCAAAAATCTCACTTTTCCCTTTTTTGGACCAATTGCTTGAAGCATAGGTAAGGAAGGAGAGGGAAGACCTTTCCTTTGGTCAGATTAGAAGTGAGGAACGGAGGTAGCTTGGCGTTTTCGCTTCCATACACCACTGACAAGACTTCTCTGCTAGACACATGCAGGACAATTTAATGGTCATGTTGGCTTCGGTCATTCCCAACCCGTGTCCTCGGGGAGAAGTGAGCATCTTGCCTCCTGTGCAAGTTCCCGTGACTCCAGCCGAGCTGCCATCGGACTAGGCATCTTGCAGGGGGCGAGGAATGAGCTTCTTGTCCCTGTGAAGCCACATCACTGCTTCTTGCTGTCTTGGGTGGAGGAAAATAGTCATCATCAAACTTACGCTACAAAAATGTTTACATCCTGATTTACCCTCAGTCTTTCAAGGCGATTTCTGATTTTATTTGTTTTATGTTTAAACTTACTTCAATTCATGGTAATATGATGATACACAATATTCCGAACTTCCATGTTTGGGACTGTTGGAAATTTCAACTTGAGACTCTGTTTTGAGAAAGTAAATAACAATCAGATTCTATGTGTGTGTGTGGGTAATTTTTCTGTGGACCTGACATAGTACAGTCTGTATTCCAGCCTGCTTTGTTCCAGAATAATGCAAGCCAGCTTTACCATTAGTTTGAATAAAGCTTCATTTTGTTTGTGAATCTGCTACAAAATCAGTATAATACAATCTCAGGACAAATAGTTTGGGATTATGCACATGGATCTTTTTAACTGTTTGAAGAAGCCATGAACCGATCAAATATACTGGCTTGCTAAATTCTTTTTGCATAAGACATTTAGAATATCCCATCCAAATAACCTATTAATTCTCCAGTGCCCATATTTGTTCTATTATGTTCCCTGTTCCTCCTTGATTCAAACATTCATATAGTTTATTTTCATATAAATAAGTAAGGAATGGGAGACACTAGAAGTTTCAGATTTGTATTCTCCCTTCAACTCTTTTTCCTTATAAGCACATCTACTTATGTTGTGATGCTAGGAGTCCTCAGTCATAAGAACAAAATGCTAACTGGTTAATTGGAAAGAAACTTTATTTTGGTCATTAAGGTTTGCTAAAGCTATTCTCCAGAAGCAGAAGCAAACTATAATTTTATTCAGAGATGCAAAATGTCCTCCCTTCACACCTCTAGTCGAATTTGGATTTCGGTGACCAAACAACTTCTGATTGAGAACCATTCTCTTAGATCCTAGACATTTCTGACATGACCCATCCCAGGTGGGCAAATCTTTTTAGCTGGAACCCCAGGATAAAGAAGATAGTTGAGCAGAGATCAGTACAACTGCAGTAGATCCACAGTGACACATAGAGAAGCAAAGAATAAACCACTGTTGTTGTAAGCCCCCGAGATCTTTGGGTTGTTTGTTATGAAGAATAACCCTGAACAGCTGGTGGATGTAAGTAGTCAGCACAGGCCCAAGGGACATGCTTTTTCCATGAGTCAGAGGACAGAGTCAACCCTACAGAATTAAGTGGTTATGAATGGAGGAGGCCAGGGGCAGGACTTCTGGAAAGACAGAGCGAGGAACCCCTTAAATTTGTTTGTGGTGGGCAGGACAATGGCTCCCCAAAGATGTTTGTGTCCTAATCCCTAGAAACTGTAACTATGTTACCTTACCTGGTGAAGTGGTGAAAGGGACTTTGCAGGTATGATTAAGTCAAGGCTCTTGAGGTGAGGAGATTATCCTGCTTCTCTGCGTGGGCCCAGTGTGATCACAGGGGTCTTTTAAATGTGGAAGACGGAGGCAAGAGAAACAGAGTTAGAGATGGATGTATGACAATGGAAGCAGAGGTCAGAGGGATGAGATTGCTGCCTGTGAAGATGGAAGGGGCCACCAGCCAAGGAGTGTGGGTAACCTCTAGAAGTTGGAAAAGACAAGAAGACAGATTTTCCCCTAGAGCCTCCAGGTTAAATGGAGCTCTGTAATATTTTGCTTTTAGCCCTGTAAGACTCATTTCAGACTTTTGGTTTCCAGAACTAAGATAATATATATGCTTGGTTTTAAGCCACCACATCTGTGGTAACTTGTTATGGCAACAATGGAAAGTAATATACTGCTGCTCTATAAAAATAAGAAAAAATATACGCAAATTTGTTAAAATCAACTTTTCCAGAATTCCAGAAATTAGCCAAAAGCTTGCAACAATCTAAGAAGCATTTATTAAAGAAGAGATGCTCAGTGGTGAGGTTTGTGGTGTCTTAACATGTCGACTCTCAGAAGCCTTCCAAGCTCTGCAGTAGCCTTGAGCACCAGTGGCCTTGCAACCATGACTGCTGTGGAAACCAACAGCCTTGCAGCTACCAGATGAAGAGGAACACATTTGGAGTTCAAAAAGCTCCATCCCCAGAGTATTGTCACCACCTGACCAACTCCGTGGAAGAGCTGCATTAACAGGGTATTGTAGTTGGACTTCACTCAGAGCTCACTCTGCTAGAAAACCTCTGTCTCCAAGGCATTTGTTGAAAACAATCATCTATAACTGTTTAAGGACATGGTTGCCTAGGACTGATCTCTTTCAGTGCAAACAGGAGCCTGACCAAAAATCTGAAAGGAAGATCTGGAGAATGAAATGTCCATTGAAGGTTGGAAAAGCTCTGCTCTATTCTTGGTAAGACCAAGACCACATGCATGCAGGACTGTATGCCCAGCCAGGAAAGACCTGAGAAGGACCCCATCTTTTATCTCTGAAAGACCTAGAGTCCATAGGGAAGTAGGAAGTGAAGGCTAATGCAGGCTCAGATGCACCCTAAGTATTGAAGTTATGCCTCAACATACACAGAACTCTTTGTCAAAAGGCAAATGACTTACCAGATGAAGGCATTTAAAGATATCTCACCAATCATTAGCTGACTCTAAGCTAACCAAGCAGAGACTTCATTGTTCGCTTACTACAAAGAATACAGTTTTTAAAGAATTAATCCATCCTGATGAACCATCCAGGTGCACTTGAAAGTATGTGTAGATATAGTTGTTGTGTGGTTAATAATGTTATTTAATTGTCCAGTAAATTATCATGAAAGTAGTGTAAAAATCTCCAACTCTGATTATACAGGTATCTGTATCTCCCTTTAGTTCTGCCATTTTTTCTTCAGGTGTGTTGATGCTCTTTTATTCAGCACATGCATATGTAGGGTTGTGTTGTCTTCCTGATAAATCAACTCTTCTACCATGATGAAATATTTCCCTCTTTGTCTGTGATAAGAGTTTTTGTTTCAAAGTCCATTTTTCTGACATTAATATAGCCACTGAAGCTTATTTTGATAAATATGTATAATATGTATTCCATCTTATTCTTTCAACTTCTAGGTTGATGATATATATATATATATATATATATATATATATATATATATATTTTATTTATGAGTATCTCAGTAGCCAGCACATAACATCTTTAATAACATTCTGCTTAGGGTTAGTATTGTATTATTTTAGTAATAGATAAGTTACTATAGTAGAGTTCTCTTTCCTTCATCCTTTGTGCTACTGTTATATATATTACAACTACATTTACCTACAATATTTGCTATAATATTTGCTTTAAATAGTCTATGTCTTAGGGGTGCCTGGGTGGCTCAGTTGGTGAGGTTTCTGCCTTAGGCTCAGGTGATGATCCTAGGGTCCTGGGATCGAGTCCTGCATGGGTCTTCCTGCTTCTCCCTCTGCCTCTGCTGCTCCCCTACTTGAGATCTCTCTCCTTCTCTTAAATAGTTTTTTTTAAACTGTCATATGTCTTAAATGAATTAAGAAAAAATTATTACTTTTAATAGCAGCCCTTATGATTACCATTTCTAGTGCTCTTCTTTCTTTGTTATAGATCCATGTAGAGTTATTTATCTTCAGCCTAAAAAAAAATTGGATTTCTTCTTATGCAAGTATATGGAACAAGAAATAAATGCTTTTAAGTTCATTTTTGAAGAATATTTTTGCTTGATAAAGTATTCTCAATTTCTAGATTTTTCCCCTTGACACTAATGGTGTTCTGTTGTTTTTCTGTTGCCTCTGGCCTCCAATCTTTCTGATGAGAAGGTAAATATCAATTATATTGTTTTCTTATATCTAACATGTCATTTTTCTCAAGCTACTTTCACGATTTTCTTTTTCTTTTGTATTTTACTTCTAGGAGTTCACTGAAAGTCTTGAATCTTTAAGTTGATATTTTTCACTAAAGTGGGAAAACTTCACCCATTATTTCTTAACTTTCTTTTTCCTTTTTGCTTTTCCCACTGGGACTCCAATTATATGTATGTTAGACTTGATATTCTTCCTTAGGTTTTTGATTCCTTCCTTCCTTCCTTCCTTCCTTCCTTCATCCCTTCCTCCCTCCCTCCGTCCTTCCTCCCTTTCTTTCTCTCTCTGTTATTCAGATTGCATTATTTTATCAATTCATTTTCAGTTTTTGAAACTTGTCTTTTGCTTTTTAAACATACTTAATACAATTTTTATTTCAGTTATTGTAGCTTTCAGTTTGGTAATTTCTATTTGGTTGTTTAATAGTTTCCCTTTCTCTGCTATGGTTCCCCATTTTTTTCATTGATTATGATGATATTTTTCCTTCAATAGTTTGAACATATTTGTATTTTATTTGAAATTATTTCCCATGAATTTCAAAATCAATTGTCATCTTGGAGTTGCCTTCTATTGACTCTTTTTTCTCTTGACCTTGGTCATATTTTTATTTTTATTAATTTTTATGCCTGTCTACTAATTTTTGACTCTGTATTGAGAATGTACATATGACATTGCAGAGACTCTGTATTTCATATACTCCTTTGAAGAATATTCCGGCAGTCAACTAACCTGATGAGAATCAGATTCTAAACCCTGTTCTCTGTGATGCTAGTATCTCTCTTCTTTAGCTTGTTTTCCATTGATTCTCCTGCAGTTTCCATTTGCATCTGTAAATCAGGGATAAGCTATGGACTTGAGCAGACTTCATATTTGGATTTTGGGCTCTCCATCTGTATATCCTCCTTTCTGTGTTTTCCCCCTTCACTTCCTAGCAATCCTGCCACCCCAGATTTTGTACTCTGACTCCTCATGACAGTAATGCTTGGCTTTCTGTTCGAGTCTCAGCTGCCTCATTTCACTTAGTTGGGTGTGTGCTCTCAACAAAAAGTCACCTAATCACACATATCATTCTATGCAGTTCCTCTCCATTGAGGGCCAACTCTCACTTAGTTTATGCTTTTTTGGATCACTCTCTAATTAGTTAACTTTTATGTTTTTTTCAGACTAGGCATTTTTTATATGCAGGAGGCTTGTCTAATATAAGCTATTCTCTCATTACCAGAGTAGAACTTATTATCTTATTTTGTTTTTATTTTCCTTATTATAGGTAATAGTAAGCATATTTTCCTGAAATTTGTGTCATTTGAACTCTTTTGTAAGCTTATTTATATCCATTACTATTTTGCTTGTTTTTCTTTTTCTCATAGATTTGAAAGAGCTTCTTGTATTTTATGAATATTGATTTTTTTGGTCTGTTTTAACTACTAAATATTTTTCACTTTATCTTTATTTATAATGCTGTCCCTTAATAAAATTATAGAAATGGAGAATAACTTTTAATATTTTCCTTCATAGCTTCTGGTTAATGTTTGGTTAATGAAAATACCTCCAGCTGGGATTATAAAAAGAACATCGTATTTCACATTAATATAAGACAGCCATCCTGAATTTACTGTGGGAAGTGAGATTGAGTCATAACTTTTTCTCACAAAGATAGACAGTTGTTCTAGTGCATTTGTTGAACAATTAATCTTTCCCCACTGATTCTGAACAATATTTATTATGCATGTCATTGCTTCAGAAAAAGCTTCTGTTTCTTCTATTGTCAGTTCTTCCCACCACATATTTTTCCATTACTGTGTATGTTATGCTTTTATTGTCTGCTGAGGCAAGTTGTCTCTTATTTGTCACTTTAAAGTCAATAGTTGTCTTGTGCTTTCCCTCTGTTAGATGTACTTTGGAGTCAGCTAACCAGATTTAATTAAATTATCTTGGGATATCAGTTGGGATTTTTATGGGATTCATTATTTAAGGAAAGATAACATATTTAAACATTGAGTCATCTCATCAGAAATGATTTTCCATTTATTTATATTCTCTTTTATGTCTATCTTTAAAGTTTATATTTTTCTTTAATGTTGGTATTTGTTGATATTTCACATTTACTGTTACTACCATTCCTGGGAATTTGTAGTTTCTTTTGCATTAAGACATTAATCTTCCTCCTTTGGGGCACCTAGGTGGCTCAGTCGGCTAAGGGTCTGACTCTTGATTTGGGATCAGGTCGTGATCTCAGGGTTGTGAGATGGAGCCCTGTGTCAGGCTCCATGCTGGGTGTGGAGTCTGCTTAAAACTCTCTCTCTCTCCCTGTCTCTGCCCACCCCCCTAAAAAAAAGTCAATCTTCTTCCTTTTAGTTACATTTTTCTTTTTATTTTGCTCATATGTGTGTGTGTGTGTGTGTGTGTGTGTGTTTGTACTTTTGTATCATCGTTTAGCAGGACCAAGTCAATGACAATTTTGATTTATCATTTGGATTTACTAGGAAGGCAATTATGAGTTTATCTGCCTTTCTCTATCTCTCTCTCTTTTTCTGTTTCACTACATGGACTGAAAAGCAACACTGAATAATGGTAGCAATGGTATCTGTCTTGTTCTGATTTTATTGGACAATGGTGTGTGTGGGGTTATATAGAACTTTCACCTTTTTACTCTATATACTTATCCATGGTCATATATGGAGTTAAAATTTCTGGGGTTGGTGCCCAGGAGATGCATTTTTCAGGGGCACCTTTAAGTGAGTCTAATATACAGCTAGTTTGGGAATCAAAACAAAGAGATGTAAAATTGAAACTAATAGCAGCTTAGCTCTAGGCTCCTTGGATTTCTGGTCTTGAGCAGAGGAGACATCTCATATTACAAATAATGTTAACCATTTCAGATTCACATACAGTAATTGACACTATTATCAATGTGTTGTCCTCCCTGGGACACAGCTAATTTGGCCATTTTCCTGTCAATCAAAGAGTCACTTATGTACATGACTAGGCAAAGAAAGGGTTACCAATTGTGACCTGGTGCTCAACCTCAGTTTCTCTGTAAAATGGGATCAAAACAGACCAATTTGTAAGATTACTGAGAATTAATGATGGAACTAACTATAGAATAAGAATGTAAGAGGCTTGGGGAATGATGTTTTTTGCTCTGTATAAGCACTAGGAAGTGAATTAACTTTCCTTCTGTATCTTGACCCCACATAGCACCAGTGTTTTTCTGTAAATAACCTCTCACAGGTGCAATATTTGCATATCTTTTTCTGCTCTTTGAAGGCTGTGTACACGAACAGTTATTTGTAGAAAAAGGAGATCTACCCTTCATTAATACAGCACAGATTTCCTGAAGTTCTTTTCTCAGAATTAAGAAAATAATTTTCATTCTAAAGAAAGGATCATGAGCTTCAAAGGATCATGAGCTGTTGGCATGAAATCTCTTTATGATGACAACAGGGGAAATAGTTTTGAGAATAACCTGAGGTAACCTCTTTAGTTTGTGAATGGGCTGGAATAGTTGCAAAGTTTTCCCATAATAATAAAAGATCTTGAGAAATGGAACAAATAAACAAACGAACAAACACTATTAGTTAAAAAAGGAGACACAGGAAAACAATTGTGGAAATACTGAGTGTTATTAAGATTGGGAACAAGCTACCAAGGGAAATTACAGAACACTCCTCTCCAAGGATCCTTTGAAAATACAGTAACTTCCCATATCTCTGAGATAGATTGGTCCAGTTGTAGTATGGTCCTATTTGGAAACAGGGATAGGAGGCACAGAATACACATTCTGACCAATTCTGTGAGCAGTGACCTCATGCTGGTCAATGTGGATTTGTGCTGCCAGCCCCCAGAGAACCAGAACTTCTGAGGGTAAATGCTGAGTGCCAAGTCAGCCATGTCAGCTACCTGCAGCCATTTCATTTCCTCTGCCCCCTTTTGGTTCTCTGGTTGTCATCCTTGGGAGAAACCCCAAGATCTGTGCTAACATTTACTTTTGGTAATAAGCTCAACAAGCCTCTAGGCATCTTCCAATGATCCTCACATGTCGAGAAGGGACAGGGAGGGTGGCACACTGGCCAATTCTTGCACAAAAGCAGCCAGTTTTGTATGGAAACCTTGCCCCCCATTTTATACCAGCCTGGGAGTAAAACCAGTCATGGGCACAGCACCAGACAGTGGTGGTCTGTGCTTGGCTATGTCTGAGACTCCTGTGCTTCTGGAAGGTCCTGGGCGTTGGTGGGGCAGATGGGGCAGGCTGGCCTCTGTTGCAAGTCTCCACTCCTTGCCATGCAGTAGCTCTGCTCCCTCCTCTACCCTCTGGGCCCTGATAGGATTTCTTTTTGAGACAGCCATTGCTTGCTGCCCAATGTCATGACGCTCATTGCTCAACCTTGCCCGGCAGAGAGGAGACTGAGGGTCAGCCTGAGGGAAAGAGGACTCTGTAAGAAATATAAGAAATGAGCTTGCTGTGTCATATGGTTCACTTTGACTTCCTCTCATCCTTTATGTACTGTGGTGTCTCTGGGTTATTCTGACTTGAAGCTTTATTTTCCTTACTTCTGGGCATCAAGTTGCAGTGAGTGAAATGACAAGGCAAAATCTGTGGGACATTCATTTTCTTTCAAAAACCTGTCCATTCCCAGAAATCATATAAACATCATAATAAACTCACCGTACCCAACAAAGAGGGAGAGAGAGACAGGCAGTTTCAGTCTTTGAAAGGCACCATATGTTAGGGTAATATCCCTGTCTTGCCTTTGTCTAACTGTCTGTTTGACCTGAAGCCAGTGGTCCCGTCTTCACATGCCCAAGATCTGACCTTCCTTCTGTATATTTCAGGCTTGCACATAGGGGAGCATAGAGGAGAACTTAGCCCTTCTGAACACGTCCTCGTCCAGCGAGGCCTTTTTAAAATAGAGGTCAACCTCATATAACATAAAATTAACTATTTTTAAGTGAACAATTCAGTCCTTTGACTCACTCACAGTGTTGTACAACCACCACCTCTCACTAGTCAGAAAACAATTTTATCACCTCAGAAGGATCCCCCAAACCCATTAAGCAGTCTCTCTCTTCCTAACTTCCCCCGACCAGGAACCACTGATCTCTGTTTTTATCTCTGTGGATTTACTTATTCTGGATGTTTTGCATAAATGGAATCATACAATTTGTGGTGTTTTGTCTCTGACATTTTAAATTTCACGTAATGTTTTCAAGGGTCATTCATACCTTAGCATGAATGAGTGCTTCATCCTTCTCTGAGCTGGGTGCCTCCCATCGTGTGGGTCCACTACAGTGGTTTATCCAGCCATCCATTGGTGTACGTTTGTGCTGCTCGCCATCTTTGGCCATTGGGAATAGTGAGGCTATGTGTGTGCACAGACTTGTATGAGGACCTGCTTTCAGTTCTTTGGAATAGATACCTAGGAGTGGATCAAGTGATGTGTTTTGAACAATCCCTTGAGTGAGAATAGGTTGGCCTGATGCTTTTTATGTCTGTGATGAAAAGAAAACCCCTCCACCCACCGTGACAGGTTTTGGATGCATTGTGTAACCTTGGCTAAGTGCGGACAGATGGGAAGTGCCAGCGGCCATTTTGTACCACACACACCCCTTGCCCACTTAGACGGTGCAGCACCAGGGTAGGTCTACTGTGAAGAGACTTTGCAGATGCATTTGAGGTCCCTCGTCAGTTAATAAAATAATAAGTAAAGATTATCCTGGGGGGTGGGGGGTTGGCTGAACCAGTACCAGTGGAATTCATGTAAAAGAAGGCCTGGGCATTCCTTGAGCCAAACTCCAAAAAACAGCTAAGTTCACACGTGCAATTCCTTTGTTGGGTCATCCCTTCCCAACTGCCTGCCCTACAGATTTGGGACCTGTTTGTCCAGCTCCACAATCATGTAAGGCAAGTCTTGTCATAAATTTCTCAAAGGTATCTATCTATCTAGCTATGTATCTACGTATCTCTCTAGCAATCTATCATCTTTCATCTATCTCTCTGTAGTTCTCTATCGTCAGTCTATCAATCGTCTCTCTATCATTTATCTATATCATCTGTCTCTCTCTCGATCTCTCTATTGATCTATCAGTCATCTGTCTATCCTCTCTCCCCCTCTATCTACCATCCACCCATCTATCATCTGTCTGTCTATCTATTTATCCTTTCTATGTGAACTCTGACTAATATTGAACAACAACTCAGACCCCTCCCTAAAGCTTGGCTAATTCTCTTTCCTCAGGACCAGGCAGGTGATATAAATGGGTGAATGTTTCATTTGGCAACTGAAGGAAATGTTAGTAACAACACCAGACCAAATGTAGGTCTTACCAGCTGCTGTTCCCAGGGAATGGAGCTTATGATTTGAAAGAAAGGACCTAATAATTTAAAAAAAAAAAAAAAAAAAGAGCAGACTTATAGATAATTTTTTTTAATGTTGACAACTAATTGGAGCTCTTTTTAAAATTTTAAAAATTTTAAAAAAGATTTTATGTATTTATTTGAGAGAGAGAGAGAGAGAGAGAGCGAGTGAGCGCACAAGCGTGAGTGGGGTGAAGGACAGAGGGAGAAGCACACAACCTGCCAAGCAGGGAGCCCAACTGGGGCTTGATCCCAGGACTTCAAGATCATGACCTCAGCTGAAGGCAGATACTTAATCGACTGACCCATTCAGGTACCCCTATTTGGAATTTTTTTAAAAAAAGAGTAGACTTCTATGTCTAGGTAAACTTACTCTTCTCTGTCGAACACAACTAAAAACATTACACGGAAAGCACGCATAAGAAAGACAGCCAAAGGCAGACAGAGTAGGGAGACTGGCTGGGGACTGTGGACCCCTGCAAGGACAGGGCGGTGCATTCTCTGGTTTTCCTTTTGCCTCATGTGCCCCACACTTGGAGGTGAAGAAGCTTGTGACCTGGAACCATATGTTGCAGATGAAATCTCAGACCCAAGAGAAGTGTTGTCCCCGGCCTAAGGGGCAGGAAAGATGCAGCTGGGCGAGAGAGACAACTTTAAACAATAATTGTTGGGCTCCAGCCAAACACAGCAACAAACTGTGTTGCCCACCCCTTTATTTCCACCGGGAGAGGCCGAGCAGCTTGTCTAGTTGTTTGCGTCGGTGAGGCTGTAAGGAAGGCCGCCCACATTTTGCTGAGCAGGGTGACATGTTAGTGGAGACCATATGAGAGTCTGGACATCCAGCCCCACCGTGGCCTGAATTGTGTCCCTCAAATTCATATGTTGAAATCTTTTAAGGGCCTTTAGGGAGATGATTAAGATTAAATAAGTCATAGGATGGATACTGATCTGACAGGATTGGTGGCCCAACAAGAAGAGGCAAAGAGACACATTTCTCCCTGCGAGTATGTGCACCAAGGAAAGGCCACATTGGGAGAGTCTGCAACACCAGGAGTGAGTTCTTATTGAGTGGTGACCCCATGATCTTGGACTTTTGGTCTCCAGAACCTTGAGAAAATCATATCTGGTGTTTAAATCACCCAAAGTGTGATATCATGGTATGACAACCTGAGCCAAGACAACCCCTGTCATGTGATATGGGTGGGTCCCCCAGCAATCTCAACTGGTTTGGTGGCAGAGCTGTCTAGTGGGAAGACAAGACATTCATCACTGCCCAGTGGTAACAGGACCACCCCCTCCCAAGGTGTCAGCTGAGGCCATGTAGGAAGCAGTCATCATGTAATGCAGCCCCTCCTTGCCAGGAAGGTATGGATCCAGGGCCCCAGACCTACCCTTCACCCACCTAGCAGTAATGACAGCCACTGCACCTTGGGTGCCCATGGAGTGCAGTTGAGGGACCTGCACTTCTGCCCCCTTCTGTTAGTGATGAGGTGGTGGGGCAAGGTCAAAGGAAATCAGCCAAAACCCAAGGTTTAAATAAGATCTTGACCCTTCTAAGGTGTTACCCAAGATGTCCAGGCTTCACTTGAAAATCACTTGTCACACCAAGAATCAGGGAGGTGGGTGAGGGAAGGGATAATTGGGTGATGGGCATTAAGGAGGGCACTTGATGAAATGAGCACTGGGTGTTTTATGCAAATGATGAATTGTTAAATTCTACCCATAAAACTAATAATTCAGTGTATGTTAAATAAATTGGATTTAAATGAAGAATAAAAAAAGAATCAGGGAGATCTCAAACAGAATGAAAAGAGACAGTACGTAGATGCCAACACCAAATGACAGAGATGTTAGTATTACCTAAAATGATTAAAAAGGAGCCTCCCCAAAATTGTGTCAATAAGCTATTATGAACACACTTGAAACAAAGGAAAAAAAAGGAAATGTAAGAAAAAAATAGAGCATCTCAGCCAAGAAATAGAAAGTCTTAGCAAAATGCTCGAAGGTATAAAGGAGCAGATGGAAGTTTTCAGATGAGGAATACCATCCGCGAAATAAATGACTCGATGGGTGGGCGTTAACAGGGTGAAGAGAGGAGGAGGGATCTGTGAGCTGGACATAAACGCAACAGTAAGGAAACAGACAATCCAATTAGAAAACGGGCAAAAGTCATGAACAGACAGTTCACCCAAGAGGATATACAGATGGCAGAAAAATGCCTGAAAAGATGTTTAGCATCATGAGCCATTAGGGAAATACAAGCTAAAACCACAGTGAAATATTCACATTCATCATAATGATCAAAATAAAAAAGAATAGTGTCAACATCAAATTGTGGTGAAGACGTGAAGGAACTGGGTCTTCCACATGTTGCTGATTAGATGTAAAACGGTGCAGCCACGCTGGAAAAGAATTTGGCAGTTTCTTAAAAAACTGATAAACACTTGCTCTACAATCCAAAAATCATACTCCTTGCATTTACCTCAGAGAACTGAAACTTATTTTCACACGAACACTGTTCATGGATGTTCGAAGTAACTTTATTCATGGAAATCCCAGACGGGGGACATCCCAGATGTCCATCAATGGGTGGGCGGTTAAACCAGCTGTGTGGTCCACACACCCAAGAAACACACGTTTGTGGTACGGCAACCTGGGTGAGACTCTAGAGAATTCTGTTGAGTCAAAAAAGGCGATCCCAAAAGTTGCGTACGGTTTGCTTTTATTTACATAACAGTATGGCTATGCTAAGCTATAAATGTAGAAGAGATCGGCGTGTATGGGGGAATGGAGCCGGAAGGATGTGGGACGGGCCGTTCCAACGCAGGCGGGGCGGCCGTGCTCTGTGTTTGACTGAATCAGGGTCACTCTCTTGTTCAGGCTGTTGCACTATTGTTTTATGAGATGTTACCACTGGGGAAACGGGGTAAGTGGCCCACGGGATCTCTGTTATCTCGTACAACTGCATGCAAATCTACGATAACCTCAAAATAAGAAGTTCAATTAAAAACAACAAAGATATCAATATGTGAATTTGCAAGATTTGTTGTGGGAGGTCTGAGGCCCCTTCTCCTAACACACAGAGCTTACAGCACAGGGAGAGTAGTCTCTGTGCACGCACTGGAGTCCTTAGGCTGCCTGGGGACAGTCCTTTCTTGTTGCCAATGGACATCTTGAAAGCCCGCCATCACGGCAGGTCCTCAGATGAACATTCATCGTCGGTAGAAATAGGAGACAATGGCTGTGAAGAGACGTCTGTTTCTCTAAACCATCAATCCATTCATGGAATTCTTTTCCTTCACAAAACCAAATTTGGCCTTTGCAGGGGAAACACCAGGTAGGAAAACAGGGCTATCACGGGGAGATTTGAAAACGCTTCCGGTCACCCCAGCTTGACCTCCGTGAGGCCATGTATGAAAGGCAGCAGGGGAAATTCTAAGCTGTCTTGACAGATGGACCCGTGTCATCAACACATCCACACAACAAAGTGTGTGAGCAGGGGACTGATCTCCCCCAGGGCTCGGGTATGATTATTTCATAAGATCAAGAGACTTGCAGAGACTTCTGCTCCATTACTGTTCCAAGGAGCTGATTATAAGACATCAAGTCACTTGGCAATATCTTCATGACTTTTGGACTCAGTGTGATTTGGCTGTTGACAGTTTTGAAAGTACAGATTAACCATAAATCATAGCTCAGCTTTCAAAGACAGTATGTTTCTCACATCATGGAAGTATATAGATTTGTTTATGCCCATCAACCGTCTGTTTATTTACTTATTGCACAAACATTCATTAGAACTGAAAACATGCTCTTCTGACCCACGGCCTTATACATCCGCATCTACACCTTGATGTGATATTTAACTGTTGGGGGATAGTCATCCCAACATACTGAAACAAGGAAAAAAAGGAAAGTACGTCTCGAAAACATGTCCTCTATCTTCTGTTTGTGCTTTCATGATATTTGGCACTAAGAGAAATGGCCTGTACGTTCTACAGATTAAGGAAACATTTCCCGAAGTCAGAACCATGTTCCCTGCATGGAGGAATGAGATATTTTTGCTTTTTTGTCTCAATGACCTCCCTATGGTGATTCCATATTTCCTGTGCCCGTAGTCTCATTTTCAAATAAGTTATCCTGTACATGGCAGATTTCAGAAAAGTCTCGTCATTTTCCTGGTTATTTTCACTGTTTTTATGATTGCCTTTCTATGGATGTTGGATCAGTTAAATTGTCTTCAATTTTAGCTGAGACTGAGATGTTCATGCTGAAAACTATATGCACTAAGTAATGCTTACTATGAGCTGTTTTGTTGGCGATTAGGTCCTTTCATTTTTTGCAAAAGTTTATATTCTGTGCAGTGATTTTTTTATTTTCAGATTTTAATGTTTAATTAATTTAATCCACTATCCAGAAATTTTCATCTGCAAATTTTGCTCCTTCTTGGACCAAACTTATTGGAGTTGAAGTGCCATTTTCCCTCCCCTCCCACAGAACTCATCACATCGAGAGATGCTAACAAGACATGACGGAAGAAGGGCGCACAGGTGTGTTATGCGGGCTCAGATTGGCAACTCTCTGATACACACAACACAGGCGCGCACACTCACGCACACACATACACAGAGAGCCAGGCCTGATCAAAGACTTCCATTTGGTTGAACTTGGCAATGATTTTGAAATGTTGACAACTGTCAAATTAAGATCACCCAAGCCATTTCACAGGCTCAAATTTGGATGCAGGTCTCAGAACAGAAGGAGATAGCTACTGGCTACTGCCCAAGTGACTTCACCATCGATCATTCGGTTAGCTGTGCTTTAGGAAACGAAGCAACAGAGATGGGGGAGGTCAGCATCCAACTTAGAAATCATTTCTTTCCACATTTGCCTTGATTTACAGGAAGGAAATGCGTTGGTCCTTCATCAAAATGTGCCAATAAGGAGCCTGGTTGTGTTTGTATGTTTCCTTTTCATTTCTCCCCTGCTTCTCGCAGGTACCCTTGGAGAACATCAGCGTCTTGTCTTCCGGCGAGGTTGGGGCCGGGGTGGGGGTGGGGCGTGCTCATTCTTCAGATCTCTGACGTTCCGCGTGCTCCCTATTTGGTCACGGTGAAGTGTTCTGTTGCTTCACGTCGGTCCTGGCCACCATGTTCAATATTTATTGCCTGCCTTTTTTAGGAGCAACGAGTGCGTCGCCTCGATGTGGGCCAGTGTCTTAGGTCCCAGGACAGCACGCTGCAGGGAGCAGGGAGCACTGGGAAGAGGGGAGCTGGTGCATAAGAGTGAAGTATCTTTTCTCTTGAGTTACCGTATTTACTAGAATAGATAGTAGAACAGGAAGTTTAGGTTATTTCACTGGAAACTTTTTCTTTGGCATAGTTGGATGGTAAGTTGTCAGCACATGACTCCGCTGACATCCGAATGCAGTCCTGGAAGTGTTCAGAACAGGGGACATTCGGCCTCCTTGCAGGAGGGCTCCGCCTCTGCACGGTGGTCCCTGGTTTCTGAGTTGAGCGCCTGGGGAGCTCTTGACCCATCGCGGGGGCCAGTGAGGGTGCTGCACTGAGAGAGAGCCACGATGATGAGCACTTCCCAAAGCTCTCTCGGCCACGGGGTAGTTCCGGGTGCTGGTACATTTCTATCCAGAGAAGAAATGGAACCACCAACTAACTTCAGGGCCTGTGGTCAACGTAGAAGCAACTTAGGTCAAAGCAAAAAGCCAGTCTGAGGACAGCAGAATGAACGTGCAGCCGCCAGCCTCCCTCCGGGCTCTGGAACTAGAAAGGCTGCAACCCCATTTGGGGCTGTTTGGAGTCAAGACCTAGGGTCGGTGGGCTGTGGGAATGGAACATGTGGGTAGATCACCAGCACATTTAATATTTTTGTAATTTCTTTTGTGGATGTGGATTAGAATTGATTTGGTTAGTGGACAATAAAATGGCCCCATTATGGGCTAAAAGCAGACCCATCAATTAAACACCCAGTTCCTCTTGCCTGTAGGAGGGCAAATCCCAACTGTGAGGACACCGGCTGTTCGGGGTGAGTCTGGGTATTACGCTGGCAGCTTGCCGGCGTAACGCCCAGGGGAACACGCAGGGCTTCAACACGTAAGAGACTTCGTATTGTGCAATTCTCAGATTCTAGGGCATTAATTGGATGCTTTTTAGTGAGAAGATGTCTGCCTTTTTGTTTCTCACTGTCTTCTGAAACTTGAATAGGAAAGACAATTCCCTTGAGACACCAGCTCGCAAATTTTCTTTACTGTTCCTTTTGGGATCTGGCATCTTTGGCCAGCCATGAAGGTACCAGTATAGAAGGAAGGCTCAACTTGACCCAGCCCTGCCATGCCCTTCTCCCAGGCCATCAGGTGGAAGTTCAGAGTGTCAGACATACCCAGAAGCCAGTGTTGATGGCTGTGGGACTTGTGTACTGTACCACATCACAGGCCCTCTCTGCCTGGTTGACAGGTGCAACCCCGCCCCCTGCATTATGCAGTGCACAAATTGAACCACTGTACGAGGGACCCAAGGTCAGATGGACTTCTTCTGTAGGAGCTCTGAATTTCCTTCTCTTGAGAAGCTCTGGCTCATGCTTTTCTAGATCCAGAGGATCTGCTACTGCCAAATAGTGGGGACAGGATGGCCCTTAGGTTGTTGAGAGAGAGAGAATTTGAGTTTATGGAAATGGTGCTAGACCCAGCAAGAAAGGAGGGGGGTCTACTAGTTCTTAATATATCACTAATACTATAATTTTAGAGAAAAATCCTTTAGTTTTCAATTTATTCTACAGGAAAAAAAATGAGTATGGCAGTATCTCCATATCATACCTTGAACAATTTTCCTGAAAGGAGATTGTGCAGTAGTTAGGAAAATGCCCGGAATGGTCAGACTGGCGCAGGCAGGATAGTACGCTAGAATAATCACCTCAGCAAATAAGCACCAAGGCAGTGTGTTTTGGAGACTCCATTTAAAAGATAGTGTGTACTCAAAGTAAAACAAATTCATTTGTATTCAGTATCTCAGTGGGCTCTAAACATGAAATGTGGTTTCTTTAAAAGAAATACATTATATCATTTGCTTTGATTAAATAGCATTACGTTTTTCTGAGCATCAATGACTCAAAAAGTACGCAAACCCAGAAGTCACTGCTTAAAAAAAACCCCAAAAAACTCTTAATTCATTTGAATAAAATATGGATGCTGGGAAGATGCACGGGGGAAAGAACATCGGTTCTCGGGTCACCCCAACTCTGTGTCCCTCTGAGGACTCTGCTTCTAAGTGGTCCTGCGGCTGCTTCCTGGAATGCTCTCACTGAGGGGCTTAGAGTCCACAGGTACTGACCTCAGCGACATGAAAAAGAGAATCTCTTTGTATGAATTTAACAAAGAGCACAACCGATCATTCCCCAGTTCCAACCCTTTGGGTGGGGACGAAGCTGGCAGATCCGGGAATGGAAGGGCCCATCATCAGGGAAGAAGGTTCCGGCAGGTGCATGAGTGGGTCCTGGCAGTGGCTGTCCACACCCCAGGGCTCTCTCTGCCATGCCTGAGTAATGACGTGGGTCAGGGCTTGAGGCCCGGGCAGCTCCTGTCATCCCGGCGGAGGTGAGAGACGCGCTGTCGCGGGCTGCAGCCACAAGGTGTCACTGGCGCTGCTCGGTGTCCGCGGGTCTGGGGAGCGCTGTGCTCACCGGCCGGGGGCTCGCCTCCCATCCTTCATCCACTGTCCTGGCCCGTCGACGCAGGCGGCCGAGGGGTCCTCTTCTTGTCCAGATTCGTGCAAATCACAGTGTCGTTTAGGAATTCCCGGAAACGCAGACAGGCAGGTAGAGACGAGCGGTGTGAACGGGATCGCGCCGACAGTAACTCGCACGGAGACCCAGCGGAGGCGCCGCGCGTGTCTCGGCTCTCGGTCCCACCCGGGCCCTGACATCTGACGCGGACTCCGTGGCTGGGACGGTGCCCGCCTGCCCTCCCTCCGGGTTTCCGGGGTTAGGGGTGATCCCACGGTTGGAGCATTCGCCAGGCTCAGCGTTCTGTCCCATCGCAGGGTCACAGCTCCCGCCTCGTCTCGGTGCAGATCCGAAAGCTCCACGAAAACAGAACCACGCTCGCCCGTAAGGGCTGGGAGTGCGGGGAGATGCTTCCCCCTGGGTGCGGTGCTCGGGCCCTTGGGCTTCCTGCCCTTTCCAGCGGCTTTCCCGCCGGTGTCCTGGCGGCAGAGGGAGCAGACAGTGCGGTTTGTCTCAGACAAGAAGGGCAAGGGTTCCAGCCCGTCCTCCCGGGAAGCGCGACAGCACCGTTCCCTGCTTTCCCAGCTGCCGTGCCCATGAGGGGTCGGGTGGGAGGCTCGCGTTCCAGGCCCCACGGCCGCCACCTCTGGGCGCAGGTGAGCCCGCCGCGCGGTGGAGGCACGGGCCGAGGCTGCATCTCGTGGCGCCCTCCTCGCCTCGCCTCACATCACCCTCCCCTGGAGCGGCAGCATCTTTGTCCCCCCGACAAGCAACCCGTCCTTCCCAGCCCGTCTCTCGAATGCATCACCTGGACAGAACGGATACACTTTCGGAAAAAAACGGCCGCACACTTCTCCGCACATCTCTTCAGGAAAGGGGGTGTAGGGGCGTACATATGTACACGGCGGGCGGGCAAGACAGCAGACGCGCAGTCAGCCACAGGATACCGTCCTTCTGGATGGGGGCTGGGGAGGCGGGCTAAGCGGCCACATAAAATATTGTACCTTGAAGATGTTAAGTGGCAAAAAGTTGTATATTTTGAGGGTTCAGTCTACAGCGGTGTATTCTTTTTCTTCTTCGTCTTTTTTTTTTTTAAAGTAAGCACCACACCCAGCGTAGTCCCCTACATGGGCCTTGAACTCATGACCCTGAGATCAAGACCTGAGCTGAGATCAAGAGTCAGACGCTTAACTGCCTGAGCCAGCCAGGAGCCCTGAGTGGGGCATTCTTATTAAAATTCATCATTGGGGTATGAAATTCATGTGTGTGTGGTGTGTGTTTCCTGAAGATTTTACTGCACCTGGAGGTGGCAGTCGCTCAGCGGGACCTAAGCCCCGGACATCAACCGTTATGAGTGGTCCCGCCCTACGGAGAGACTGATGGGGATTCATTTTGCATGGAAGTTATACAGTGTTAAAAAAAAACCCTAATAGATATTTTTAGGCGTAATGTACATGTACTTTGATGGAGGAACTGTCACCTGGTGACTGTGCAGTAGGAGTAGAATAAAAAACGGAATAGATAATAGTGCACGGGGCCTCGCTTCCGCGTCTTTGGAGCTGGGCTGTCAGCTGTGCTGTCGGGATCTGACGAGGGCGTGGTGGGCACGGATCACGCCTCCTTCACCGTCTTGACAGGACCTCCATGCTCCCCGTGGCCACCGCCGGGTCATGCTATAGTTTACCACTTCACAGGACAAGACAATGTGCTGGTGGCCTCGAAGCTGTCCCCAGAGTCCCTAATGTACAACCAGAGAGGGGTTCATGCACCGGGAGAAGGTGATGCTTGGAGATGATGCCCCTTCTCCAGGCCGCCCTCTCTGCGAGGGTGGTGGGCCAACGTGGGTCGGGAGTTTCGCTTCTCGTGTTGGAGTGGGATGTCCTGATCGCCTGGCTTGTGTGAAGAGTGATTTTCCCACAAGCCAGACCACAGCGCTCTGTTTGCACACCCTTGCACAGTGTGACCCCAAGTGCCCTTTTCATCCCCGTTTCCTATGAGTCCTTGCTGTGGGTTGAACTGTGCCCAGGAGAGATTTGTTGAAGCCCCGACTCCTGGTATCCATGAATGTGACCTTGTTAGGAAAGATGGTCTTTGCAGATGTCATCGAATTAAGATGACATAATCGACATACAACATTCCACAAGTGTCACACACATAACGTAATGATTCGAGATGAATAGGTATGTTGTGAAACAATTTGTTAGTTCTACAGTTAAATACCTCAGTTATACATCAGTGAAAAAAGTGAAAGTCAAAAAGTCATGAATATATTATATCCCTAATTATTGTAGATCTTAGTTATTTATTTATTATTTGAGAGAGAGCGAGTGAGAGAAAGCGAGAGAACATGAACAGGGGAGGTGCAGAGGAGGGGGAGAGCGAGAATCTCAAGCAGACTCCACTGAGCTCTGAGCCCAACCCAGAGCTGGATTTCAGGACCCTGAGATCATGACCTGAGCAGAAACCCAGAAAGTCCAATGCTTTACCAGCTGAGCCATCCAGGCGCCCTTACATCTTCTTTGATTAGAAAAACAGTGGAGATGACGTCATACTCAAGTAGGGTGGGTCCTGATCCAGGGGCTGGTGTCCTACGAAGAGGGACTTTAGACAGACGCCCAGGGGACCATGTGAAGACAGAGGCAGAGACCGGAGCAGTGCAGCTACTGGTCACGGAGCTCTGAGGACTTCCCCAATCCACCGACGCTGGTGAGGAACTGAAGGTGGGGTCCTCCCTGAGCCTTTGGAGGGAGTGGACGTTGGCGGTACCTGCTGCTGGTTGGTACTGGGCGCTCTGCAGCTCCGGCGAATGGATACGCACCACAAGGGAGACACGGGCTCTTCCCAAACCCAGGTCTGTCCTGCCCGGGCTGGCCGGGCTCCCAGCCTCCCACCTGGCACCTTCTGCCTGCCCCACTGCTCCTGTAGAAATCCTACCCCCCTGTTCACGGTCCACCCAGACCACCTCCACTGATCTCAGGCATGGCTGGTGAATGTCTCTTCCTGAATTCTTGAAGGATACTGAGCTTTTGTGATAGCATTTGTGTCTGTATTTTCTTTCTTCCTTTATCTTTTCTCTACTAAATGTAAAGCTCTTTGAGAGCAGAGCATATATATTTTCCATTTTTGATATTCCCTAAAGCATACAACCTAGCTTGAGTGTAGGAAACCATCAAAATATTATTAAATCAAAAATAAATGATTTAATTCTAGATCGACAGGCTATTTGGAAATTGCCAGTTCTGAAGATTCTCACAATATTCACTGAGCGTCTGTCTAGTTCCGGACTCCCTTCTACTTGGGTCCTACCAGGCAGCACTAGGAGGAGACCGTCCAGCATGGTGCCGGCATGGGGCGGGGTTTGTTGAGCGTAGGGATGTGCTCATGCTAAGATGACTATCATTCCCACCCTCGAGGACTTTACGGTCCACTAGGGGATGAGGGACCAGATAGTTTAGTCGCCTGTGGAGCGTGCAGTGGTGACCGTGTGCTCAGAGTCTCCAGAGCACAGAGCCAGGCGCCTGGCTTGTCGCCGTGGAACCACAGGAGGCTCCCAGGGCTGCTGAGTCTGAGCTGAGACCCAAGACACCTGGCCCGGGAAGAAATGAGGGGGCGTCGGGGGCGTGGGGAAGGGAGAGTGCTCCGGACACAAGCTTGGGAGCTCTCCGGTGTGTCTTCTACCCTGAAGCAACATTTTCCATTTTCTTATATATTTACTGGCGCTGGTTGGCGTTGGACACAGCTGAGCTGTTGGCAGCTCTGAGCACAGACCATAACTTTGATTGTTCTGCTAAATACTAAATATTCACCCACGTAACATGCAGGTATCGGTCCCAGGACGCGGGAAGACGTGATTTCAAAATCGTGTTCTTGCTGACTGTGGTGTAAAGTCTACGCGGATTACTCTTCAGGCCAGAAGTGTGGATCTGAGTGACCTCTCCTGGCCACGAGCGAAAGAATCATGACAATGACGATGATGCTGGTAGTGATAACGGCGCTCGTAGCCAGGAGCGCTTGAGAAGCACTTAAATGGGCCGGGCAGTGTTTTAAGTGCTTTACATAAATTATTCCCCTTAATTCACACACAGTTTTAGGTAGGTAGTATTTTAATTTTAGCTTAATTTGATTTTATTCCAATTTAATTAATCTGAATTAATTAAATCAAATTGAGCTTTAATTTAATTTTATTTATATTAAAAAAGTTAAATTTCAGCATTTCACTTTCATTCCCACACAGCTTCTGATAGACAGGTTTCATGCCCCCATTTCATAGATGAGGAATCTGGGGGCAATTGTCCCTTGTCCAAGGCCACACAGCTGTGATTTCCTGCTCCCTAGCCTAGGGACAAGCCTCAGGCGTCCTCCAGGGTCATGGCAGCGTCAGAACAGAGGAAGAGCCCATCTGGGGGCTGATGACCGGCTTCTGAATTCTGGCTCGTGAATTCTGGTGGGTGCGCAGTTTTGGGCGATTTACTGTCTTTTCGGCTTCTCTAAAAGGATGGCATGGGCAACTCCCAGGCAGGTGGGAAAGAGGAGAGCACCTATTAGTGGCCTGTGGGGGGCACTGATGAGCAGGGGCCGGGACCACAGGGTTCCCAAGTCACCACTCAGAACGTTGCAGGGCACGAGCGCGTGCTCCAGCCTCGTCTGAAATCGCGTGTAAGAGAACGGGGAGTCCACAGACGCAGGGCGACTTCCAGTCCTTGGCTCACAGGCGCTGGGCAACTTCGGCCGTGAGCTCCCTTGCGTAGCAGGGGCCCCAGGCCAACCGCGCTGCGCCGTCCGGAATAGCCCAGGGGCGTGGGGGAGCCCGACTCTTAGGAGAACTCGGAGGGATTGTACCTGAACAGCAACTGTCCTTGCTTTATGCTCACACCATGGCTCTCCGAGGCATCCCGTGCGGCAAGCAGGAAGGGGCTCCCGTTCCCATTGCGGCTGAGAGCAGAAGTCTTCCTCCAACATGTAAGCGTGTCTGCCTTGAACGGTGCCAAGTGGTTCTCCGAATTTATGTCTCCAGTGGGCCCCTAATTTTCCTTGCTTTATGGTGGCCCCCGCCTTTGGATGCACGAGCGTGGACAGACGCCCACTCACAGTCCGGGACAGGACTGCCTGTAGGATCTGCACCGTCTGGTCACCAGGGTCCCCACCAGGGTCCCCACCAGGGTCCCCACCAGGGTCCACGGTTCCTCTCACTAGCTCCCGCGCAGGCTCAAGGTTCCCGCTGACATTGCCGGACTCCCCCCTTTAACGTTCCCGCTGACGTTCCCGGACTCCCACCCTTAACGGTCTGTACCACATTTGGGGCAATTTATTGTATCACATTATTTCTTCCACTAAGGGTCCCTGATGGTTTTTTGGTCTTTCTCTTTAGAATGTTCTTTTGCTTTGTTTTATGGATGGTGACTATGCCCGTATTTTTATGTGGCTAGTCCACGTAGACCTAGAGTAGGTCCTTATACTTTTTCAATTATGACCCAGAACTCACACTGGAACTTTGATCTTTCCCAGTGTGTGGGGCCTTCCCAGGGAAAGTGGAGGTGTCAGGACACACTTGGATGCTCAGTGAAGTAGGTTGATGAACAAAAATCTAAGGGAAGAGATTTCACAGTGGAGCCATTTCACGAAGATCAAAATCAAGCGTGTCTTTCGAGGCAACGGATTCAGCGACATTTGAAGAACTTAGATCTAAGTGAATTCTGGGTCTTCCAAAGATGACTCCTGGAAGTGAGGGCCTTGCGTTGTTTTAGGAAGAGGAACCTAGGTGGGGGGGGGTGGTGCTCTGATGTTCCCTCTGTATCCATGAGTCTGCCTAAACTGGCCACAGACCCTTCCCGCGAATTCCGACTCGTTCTAGCTCCTGGATTCTCTTCCTTGAACCCTTCTGGCCTGAAGGCCCACAGTACAAAGTAGAATTCCCTCTCTAGGTACAGTTTTGTTTGTCCCCTTATAGATAAAAAGACAGACTAGAACTGGGTAGGGGAATCCTAATAATACGGGTATGTTTCTTCCTCTCCCTGCTGGCCTGTCCTTTTGTGCCTGATCTGTGAGGCCTGGATGGAGTTCAGAATTCCGGGGAGCCTCAAGACAGGATGGGTCCCGCGCCTCCTGGCCGGCTGGAAAGGGTTGGAGCGCGGTGTGGTCCTGCGTACCTGGGCCTGCCGCCCCGGGACGGATGTGCCCGCTCACCGGGGGAGTGGGCTGGCTGCTGGCCCTGCCTTCCTAAGTCCCCGACGCCGTGGGCCTGGGTGGTGGGACTGCCTGCCAGCGGCCCAGCGCCAGCTCCTTCCAAGGGATTTCACAGGATTTTTGCTTTAAATGCAACCAGGAGGAAGTACAAGCAGTTTTTTTTTCTTGGAAAACTCTCTTCCTCCCCTCCGCCCCCGCCATCAAGCTATCACCCGTGCAGTCTCCCTAATGGAGCTTCAGAAAGAGATCAAAGTCTCCCAGATAAGTGTTCTTTTACACAATGTTCCTGACACTCCATTTTGTAAACAGATTTTTTTATTTTTTTGGTTAAAGGACGTATAAACATGCCGAGTGAGATGGATGGACTGCCACTTGGCTCTTTCGTTTTCTCCTCTCTGGCTCAGGAAGTGTGCGGCCCTCCAGGGGCAGCGCCCCCCGCCGCCAGCCTGGCCGGCCCTGCAGGAGGGGAGACGCGCCCACGGAAAAGTCAGGAAGAAGCCAGGTGACGCCACCGCAGACGCCCACCTCCTCTGGGTTTCTTCCTCCGTAGGCGATTTTTGTAAGGTGAGGACTGCGCGAGGCTCTTCTGCCTGGTGTCCCTCCTGAGGGGACCGGGAGCCCGGTCCCACGTCGCTGGACATTCTCTGCAAAGGAAAACCTGTAAGAAACAAGAACTCAGCAAAGGGGACGGAAGCCTCCGCTGGTTTTTCTTACAGTTGCTGCAGAAACACGGGCGACCAGCCCCACAGACAGGAGCCCAAGAGCCGCGTCACACTTGCAGGATGGCTCTTTCAGATCTCCTCCCCTCCCCACTGATCGCAGACAGATTTCCGCTACTGTTCGTAGCCAAGGATTGTCCCCACTGGGCATCTGGGGCGGCCGCACTCCTGCGGGAGGGGACTGTGTGGCACGGGGGCCTTGCCACAAACTTCGCGGCTGCCTCTGCTGCCACCCGAGGGCATGTTTTCAGGAGGTTTTCTTCCTTCTCTTTATTTTAAAATCTGTGAACTAGCCGGCAGCTTCCTGGGGCTGGGGTAGAATGGCCATGTGGGGGACATGGGGCCTCCGGTGTGGATGTGGGTTCTCACCTCTGTTGCTGTTGGGCCCCATTTGGGGCAGGTGTGGCCATGGTGTGATGGGAAGCGTTTCTGGAAGGTGACTGGCTTCTAGCTCTCCAGGACCCCTGCAGAGCCCTGTTTGTCCCCGTCCTTGTCCGAAGACTGGCGGTCTTGTGTACTGGACTCTCTCGATCCTGGGCCAGGCCATTTGCTCCCCAGAAGTGAAGACTTGTGGGGGGAGCTCCCAGTGGGGTAAGAAGTGGACAGGGGAGCTTTCAGAACCCCATCAGATGGGCCCACGCCCACGTCATCTCCTGCAGGGTGCCCTGGGTCCCTTCTCTGCCCTGAGGGTTGCGAGTCTCTGCCATCAGAAATTGCCGAGAAAGGGTGAAGCCCCTGGGGGAAAGGGACAGGGGTGGCGGTCTCTCGTCTCCTTTGCCTTCACACCACCAGGATATTTCCAGTGTTTTCTTGAGTCTCCTTCACTCTATCCCACCCTAAAATCGTGGCTTGGAAAGAGATGATTTTACTGGGGTGCATGTGTCTTCTAGAGTCTGCTTACTGGCGAGGAGCCCTGAGGTTTGCATACCTTTTTGAGGTGCTAAGTCCCATATCACATGAATCCCCAGGTCCCTAAGCGAGACATACCCCCTCGCCTTATTTTGGCGGCTATCCTTCGGCCCACCCTCTGCACTCGGGAGCAGATGGCTTCCGGCCTGCACTCAGATTTCCAAATGCTTCCAAGTTGTTCCCTTTTCCACTCGATCTGGGCACTTGATTTGTGCAAGATCTGATCCACTCACTTCTGCATTGAAGGCCTGGTTCTGCTATTTTGCATGAAAATTTTTCATTAAAAAAAGATCCAAAGAGCAAAGTTGCTGAGTGAGCAAAGGACTGATCGGCCTCTCAGCACTGGGACTCCCTGCAGACCAGCTCTCGGTCCTAAGAAAAATGAGTCGATGGTCTCAGCTCAGTCCCTAATGAACAGTAGTAGATCACATCACAAAAACTGGACACGCATAATTTGGCACCATTGACAGCAGCCTCCCCACCAAAGCTCGGTGCTTTCATGTCTGAACTAATGTGAAGCTTGGAAGTATCTTTGACCTTATGGTGCGAGGAGGGAGCCGGAGGAGGAGGGGAAGGACACCAGGGCCCGGGGGATGGGGCTCCAACCCCGGGGAGGAGGGCAGATGGTCCACCACCAGCACCCGAAAGGGAGTGCCGCCGGCGGGGTGCCCTCCCCACGGACCTGGCCGCTGGGACAAACAATCATAAATCAGGGTCCATCCTGATGAAATCAGGCATGGATGGCAAGTAAGTTAATTGTGGCCGTGATACCCTCATTTTTGCAATGTCTTTCAAACACCAGTTGTGATGGGAAACAGCTGTTAGATCCCGAGAAAAAAAAAAATAAAAGGAAGGGAAGAAAAGAGAAGAGCTTCGAATTCAAAATCATAATAATGTCTGTCTTCTCCATCCCCCTCCACAAAGGCTGGGAGCGGCTCCCATTCTCCCCGAGACAATCGAGCCCGGCAGGGGGTCTGTGGGATGAGCGCAGGATTGCACGGAAAGTTCATCTGCTGAGGGAGAAGACGCCAGGAGAAGAAAGGACCCCTTCTCTTAATGGGGGGGAAATGGCATGTTTAAAATAGGTTAGGGATTCAGGTTAAAAGCGGGAGAAGTCACACAGAATCGGGGCAGACGCGTTGTAAATGGTGCTGTTTGACTGCTGGCTTCACGCAGCCGAGAGCGAGCGCGAGGAGGAGCCCGTCTGGGGTCTTCATCCAGGGAAGAGATAAAGTGGGTAATTAGAGTGTTTTGAACCTTTGAGATAAAACCATGGGGGGAACCGTTGGAATTTGCCCCTGTGTCTGGTCTGGCCGACTTCTGTCCTGGTGCAGGAGCTGGGGTGGGGGCCTGCCCGCCCAGGGCACACTCCCCTTTCCTCCTGCTGCCTGTTCTTGTCCCCGTCTTGCTCCGAATCAGGCCGCAGGGCGAGGGCCTCCTGCAAGGACAGAGCTCAGAGCCGGCCAGAGAAACCTCCCTCTCCCGGTGTTTCCTGGGCTGGGCCTTGTACCCCAGAAATGTTGATGGACAACTTACGAGACACGTTTTCCATTTTTAACGCCCGTGTCATTACATAATGGGTCATAAATGATGTTGTCCATCCTGGAGACACAGACTGTCACCTGCCAGCACGTGCCTGCGTGCGGGCAACTTCCCCGAGCCCCCCACCTCAGAGGAGCCTCCGCCGCCCCGGGTCCTTGACAGCTGCATCGCCTGGGCTGGGGTGGAGACCCTCGGCCCCGCACAGACCAAGCTGTTTTTAGAGTTCTCCTCGCACCCTTTTTGATTCCGGCAGGCCAGTAAATGAACTTAAAATACGGATGCCTGTGACTCGGTCCTTTACGTTTTAGATCTAACACAACGGACACGCAGGTAAGTAGAGGCCACGGGTCAGCTCCCTGGCGGCTCCCTGTGTGTGGGCACGGAGATTCCTGTCCCGCTCCCCCTTGCCAACTACAGAACCAGCCCTAGGAGACCTCCTGACCCCCACCATTGTTGTGCTGAGTGGGGTCAGGGCTCACAGAGCACTTCTAGAATTTTCTGGATCTGAGCCATGGTAAGTGTGGGGCGATGTGTGGGAGTGCACTCTCCCACCCTGTGACGCCTGGCTGGCTCTGTCTCCGTCCCTCCCCTGCTCCAACCAGCCCCTACAAAACACCCAGAATTCCAGAAACTGGGCTGCTGTTCTGTGTTCCTGACCAGGGATGCCCCCAACGGTGCCCCGAGAGGTGTCCATCCTTCCCAAAGAGCAGACAGGCAACGTGTTCCGGAGTGGCTCCCCTCAGGCGGGACCGCGGGCCACTCTGCAGACTGGTTTGCTGGGGGCTCCTTCCCAAATAGGCCCCACGCAGGCTACCGTGGAAGGCACCTGTTTTTGTTTCTGTTTCTTCAGAACTTTCCCCACTCCCCACAAAGACCAACCCCTCAGCAGGCTGGGCAGACTTTAACAGACCAATAGATGTGAAAACGAGAGAAAAAAAAATCAAGGTCCTTTATTCTAAGATCTCGAGGGTCTTCGGGCTTTTTAAATTCCTTTTACACAGGAGTCCTGTCCCAGGCCTCTGTAGCTCCCCTTCACAAAGCACCTGCTACCACACGCCGGGGATGCAGGTCTGAGGAGAAGGCGGTGCCAGCCTTTGCCTGCGGCCGGCCCGCGGGCTGCGGGGCTCAGGGACGCCCTGCCCGTCACCGTCCCGCTGGGTCCGAGCGGTGCTGTGCTGTGGGGTGTGTGTCGGGGGCCGCTGGCCTTGAGCTGCAGAGTTGGCGGAGCCAGCCGCATGCACCTGCTCGCCCAGCCCCCGGTGAGACCCGGGGCAGGAACCATGCCTTCCTTCGTGAGGGACGTCTCTGCAAGGCTGCTGCTTCTCCCCTGCAGAAAAGAGGGGCTCTCTCAGACGCATTTCTCCCTTCAAGGTTCGGTTTCTCTGGCTCTCAAATTCGCACTTTGGGGCTGAAATACGGTGATGAATAAAACCGAGAGAAAACAGTGGGATCCCGCCAGAACGGATGGAAAGGAGGCCGCCGCTCTGAGCCCTGCGGGCCGTGCCCACACGTGACCTCACAGCTGACGGGGTGTTCGGGATGGATGTCTTCACTGCCAGAAATTGGGGCGAGCCCCGCAGAACCTCCAGAAGACAGTCCGCTGAGTGTGCCCGGCGCGGACTCTGTCACGAGCAGGGTGTTAGGAACAGGGTTTGCCGGTGGCGCAGACACACCGGTCGCACACCAAGGGCGGGGCTGTGGCCGAGAGCACCCGGGCACGGGGTCCCCCTCCGACGTGGAGTAAGGTCTCCCTCACTTCCGGGTCTGTGACTCTTTCATCGGCTGCTGGAGGAAGACCGCGCGTCGACCCTTTGCCAAACATTCATTCACGTGTTGGTGACAGAGGCTGCCAGTGTCCTTACATGCAGGCTAGACCAGAATGCAAATAAAAACAGGGAAGAAAGGGGATCTTAAAAAATATTAATTCTCCGGGACGTCCTTCAAATAACGAAGTTCCAGTTTCCACCCTCCCCTTTTGAAGAGAAAGGCAGCGGAATTTCGTGTTCTGTTGGTAACTAGGTGACTTAGCGTTTGCCCTCCCCACCGGGAACGGCCGCCCGGGCTGCGCGGCGAGCCGAGTTCATGCAGGCCCCGGGCGCCCAGCAGCTGCCGCACGGAGGGCTTCGCTCCGGCCCCTCTGGGCCCGCACCCTGCCCGGCCAACGGGAGGCTCTCAGTCGTGTCTGCCCAAGGGTTCCTCCGGCGCGACGTAGGATGGCGCGTGAGGGCACCGCATGAGCCAGGGGCACGTGTGAGTGTGCAAATACTTTTTCAAACAGGCAGCAGCTTGGCGTACACACGTGGGAGAGCAGCCCTGTTAGCAAGCGCTGTGCGTGCAAACACAACTTCCTATTCCAATCAGAGCGAGGGGCAAAGGGATCTCGAGGCAAAATGAGCTCTGTGAGGGTGTGCACACGCGTGTGTGTCCTGCACACAGGAATCAGGGATGCAGCAGGGCTGGCTGTCCGCTGTCCTGGGTCTCTGGATTCTTTCCCAACTGAGCAGCAGAGGCGAGGCCTGGAGGGTTCCCAGCTGACTGCTTCAGCTGGTCCCTGCCAGGCAGCCACCGAGCATTAACCCCCTCTTGCCCAAGCTGCAAGCTGGGGATGGGCTCAGGGGGCACCAGCAAGGGCTCGGATTCCCTCCCGAGATGCACGATCACAGACAGCAGCTCTGCGGTGGCCGCCAACGTGAATCAATGCTCCTGTGACATAGCCATCTCTCCCGGTCGCCACCGGAGACCTCAGGGTACAAAGCCAGCTTGCTGGGACGAGCTCAGATGGATTCTTCGCGGAGGAAGACAGATGACCTGTTGAGGTTCGTCATGCCAGGGCTCCGTGAAGGGTTTCCTCATGCTTTATGCCCCAGCATCAGGAAACCGTGCTTTGCGCCCTCCTCTTACGCACGGAAGGAAGCCGTGCGCCGGTTAGCAGGTACTTGCAGCCTGAAACAGACAGATTTCCCCCAGAGGGTCCCCTGCAGCTTCCTTAGGGATTTGCAGACTCTACGTCTCTGTCCGTCTCTCTGACTTGCTGCGTCCTCCACTTGGCACCTGACCCGTGAACGTCAGGCTCTTAAACTACCAATTACCACAATTACAGAGCAAAATAACACACTGTAAAAGGTACGTATTTGCTCTATCTTAGGGCAGAGAATAAGTTGTATAGTGTTAATTTCACTCTTCCTATCCATGCTCTGTTCTGTAACTTGGGAGAATGTCGGCGTCTCCTACAGATCTGTTTCGCTGACTAAAGGTTTTGAAACTCTCATTCCATGAGCGTCTTCTCCCGAGCTTCGAGAATGTTCTAACCATTTGCTTCACGCCAGAGAGTAAGGGCCTCTACCCCACGGCACCAGGCCTCCTTCCCCTGCGGGTAGGGTCGGCCGGTAGGTGTGTTCACAGCGTGATTTCTAGAACAGATCCCGTGTCTGGTGATGGGGAATCCACGCTGATTTGCATAGTTTCGGTGTATCAGGAAGCACAGGAACACAGCCTCACGGTCGCCTCAGACACGCCGGTCTTCGTGCGCGTGCGAGGATGGCCTGACTCAGAGCCCTCACCGGCCCCACAGAACACGGGACGCACTAGCCCTACAGCAGGCAGCCTCCGAGTATCCCATTTTATTTTTATCCAATGCACAGGTAACTGGAGATTTTTCTGGCAAAATATTCCAGTGGCCTTTTTTTTTTTTAAGTGAGGAAAGGACAGGTAGGTGGAAAATATAAAACAAGCATGTAGACAGTTAAATAAAGATTTCACTGGGATTCCCAAAAGCCCAAACTAGAGAAATCTCACCACGCCATTGCCAGCCTCCCAGAAGCTGGTAAAGCCACGCGGTCTTTGAGATGTTTGTTTGTGCACGGAGACGCTCTCTCCCTGCTTTCTCTCTCTCTCTCTCTCTCTCTTTTTTTTTTTTTTTGAATTTTTGAATCAAGCGACGACTTGCTTAACCACATTGCAGGTTTCCAACCTCTTTAGAAGTACGAGGAAATGGGATTCTGCCGGTGGAGGAAAAGCCTGCCGTGGGCATGTGTGGTGTCCCCGTGGCTTCTTGGGCAAGGAACAAGCGCCCTTTGACTCCGGCTTCAATTTCGGAGATATTTTTAGCCCCTGCGTTTGGTACACTGCCTGGCAGCGAGACTGACAAGCCAGGCCCTGATGCCTCTAAAGGGTCAGTAAAACACACACCATGAAGGGTTTACACAACAGGCAGTAATGGCGTCTTTGGAACTGTTATGGTCTATTGGGTCACTAATAATGCACTTTTTAGAGAGTGCCAAAATATGAATTTACACAGCCGGCTCTAATGGCTCCTGATCTATCAGGTAAATTATACAAATTCTCAGGATTTATATACGTGCCATAGCACAGGGATGCCTGTCCCCACGTACCATTGTGTAAAACGGGCAGGTTGTATAGACCAACAGGCAGATTATTTTCCAGTCGCTGATAGAAATGATGTAGTGCCACTCAGGAAGTGGAAATACTTGTTAACATTCAAGTTTATGCCATGATTTATATTTCATCTTTAATTGCCTCTATTTTGATACCTATCTGTATTACTTGCATCAACATATACTCTGTTTTCCCTAAAATGAAGTTATCTCCAATCCAAACTGAATTTAAAATACCCTGATTGCACAATTTCGTGGTAGGCGGACACATATTTGATTGACACATCACGTGGCTCAGTAAACATCCACGTATTTACGATTTCTGTTCTCCTCGGTGATCTGGAAACAGAGCTCCCCGAGGTCTGCATCAGCCGCGCTCGACAAAGATGCCCAAATCCTCACAGCAGGTGGAGGCGTCTACTGCAAGAAGCTCTGAAAGGAACCACCCAAAATGCTTTTCCCCAGCAAGCCCTGACATTTAGGGGAAAACAAAATATCTGCAAAGGAGGGAAATTAAATGAACAGTTTCCAACGGGAATGGTGGTGTGACCTAGTTTTACCTAATACAGAATCCGGAGCCAAGATATTTCAGAGCCCCTCCCTGCTATAAACATTCTTCTCTCTTGGCTTTCTTTCTGTTACAGTTGGAAATTTTTCCAGAAGAAAAGCCTAGTGAATTATTTAATAAACAAAAGCCTTTAAGACAACCACCTTCAAAGATATCTTCTCAAATTTCCTCCAAATAAGTGGAGGAGTCAAGTGTGCCACGGGTATTCGGTGCACACACAGAGGCGTAGAGCCTGGAGATGGGGCACGCACGCGTGTGCCCACATGCTGGCACACACATGTACATGTACAACCTGGTGAGCGCACACACACACTTGTGCATGCATGCTGGCACACACACGTAGACGTACAGGTTGGTGAGCAAACACATGCTTGTGCCCTCATGCTGGCACACACACGTAGACGTACAGGCTGGAGAGCACACACGCGCACTGGTGCACAGATGCTGGCAGACACACGCGCTCACAATGAGAAACTCTAGGCTTGCTCTTGCCTTGTTTCATTCACCAGCAGTGTGGATTTTCTATTCTTTTGGCTAAAACAGTGATGGCTCTCGTTCTTTTGTGTTGCTGTGTGAGTTCCTGCCTGTGCATGAAAACAGTAAAAAAGAATTTAAAACACGGACTCACTAGAAATTCTCTGCCTGAAAATTGGGCTTTTCTTGAGGCAGACAGATTTCTTTCAAAGACCACTTAAAATGTGTCGTCCATTATGGACAAATGACACGGCCCAAGGATATATGTGCGCGTATTGGATGGTCTACCTGGAAGAGTCTGGATGTTTCTGGGTCCTTAGTATGAGAACACAACGTGGCAAGTTGTAGGTCTCACCTCGCTTAGCACGGAGCTGAGAGCAGAGGCTGACGTAGAGATGCCTCGTCCCCACCCCCCACTCTTTTCCCAGGGTCTATTTCCTGCCAGTATCTCCCATCTGCAGTATTGACTGGTTTATCAGGAGGCAGGTACCGCTATCAGTTTATCTTGAATTGTCATCCAACAGAAGATTAAAAGCTGCCTGCCTCCTTCTTGTGATTTTCGGTGTTCATGTCACAAAGTTTTCAATCAAATTTCAGCACTGCGCCTTTAGCTTACAGAACCCCGAGCAATTATCTTCCCAAAGCAGGGGATTTAGACCATGTTTACCTCGCACAGTTTTAAGATATCTCCCTACAAACCTGTCCACATTGAGGGAGTCAGATGGCTCTCAGATCTGGCTTGGGATTTCTCTTTCTCTGTCTCTCTCTCTCATCCCCAAACCAGTAGACTCTCGGCTGAGCAACGACCATTAAGAAACAGAAATAGTGGACAAGTGCCGGGTTTTCGAGGAGCGATCCCAGTGCGGAGACCCCGTGTTGCTGGTTTTCACGAAGGAAGAACCCTGACTGTGGACGGCACTGTTCTAAGTGGCCGTCTCGTTACCAGTCTTCAGGAGGCCCCATCTCCATGGCCGTGAGCTCATCCATCAGCCCGAACGGAAGGGGGATGTCCACTGCGCCGTCGGATGCCTGGGAGGAAGCTATGGTCTGGGGTGGGTGGGGGGAGCCTGAGGCGTAAATGTTGCCTCCATTTATAAGGAATTGGGCCCAAACAAGTCAACACCAAACCAATGTACAACTTCCATTGAGCCTTTGGGTGCTTGGAGTGGGTGCTTTGGAGTCCCGAAAAACAGACGGGGAGGATGCCGGCTGAACGGCAGACTCAGCAGAGGACATGTGCCTCCTCCCCAGAACTCCTGCAGGGACACGTGTCCTCAGGAAAGCCCGATGGGAGCTGGGGAGCCACACTTCTGGCCCTGCTGGGGCTCATTCCTGCTGACGGAGATCGCCCGCAGCCTTGCCACCCCTGCCGACTTCTTTCACTCAGTATCGACCACTGAAATCTGTCCGGTGGGGCTGCGGTGGGTTTGCACAAGGTAGGGGGCGTGCGCCGGGAAACCGAGATTCCTGAACACAACACTTTGTTCAAGAGAGCACTGGGAACGTGCGCTCTTCCCAGCTTCGGGGTTCGTCTCTCTCCACATGTGTGATTCTCATTCAGTGTCTTACAGATGTGGGCAGAGGAACTCACGCCGCGGAAAAGCCAAACTCCACCCCACCTACCCACTGGAGTTCTAAAAACCTGAATTATTGCTCAGATACATGACGGTGTAATCCCGAGTCCAGGGGAAGGCCTGACACCATCGTTCACTTGGTGACTTGGAAATCAGGTTACGGTTTTCCCTGTCACCCGTGGCCTGTCGTCCGTCTGCGGCTGCGCTCCCCCTTTGGAGCCTGGCTCCGTTCTCTCCCGGGCGCCGGGGCTGGGGCCACGCCAAGGTGTACCCAGCTCACTCTACGCACATGGGCTCTAGGTTGGAGACAAGGGTGGACCTATCACTTTGTAGTTGGGTTCCTTCTGGCAAAATCATCCTTCAGGGTTCCAGGTTCCAGCAGAAGGGGATACACTTGGAAAGAGGCTTTGCTGGAGATGGGGCCACGGGGCAGGATCCTTATGCTTTGCTGGGAACACATTCACCCATTTTTCCTTCTGTGGCATCAGAGCACGGGACGGGTAGAGCGCGAGATGGGGAGAGTCCCATCCATGCCTGGGCCTTGGGTGACCTGGGCCAGAAGTAGGACTTCTGTTGACACCATGATACACAATGTCCCCAGGGCAAGCATGACATCTGGGAGAGATCAACCTTCCCACCTGTGTCCACGGAAACACAGGTCTTGCTAAAGGTTTCTAGGTGCTTTCTGAAACCCCGAATCCACTGCCTACACAAATAATGTCACTGGGATTCGGGTGCCTGAGCCATGATACTCAGTGACTGAAACACTTTGTGTTTAACACCCATGGCCCACAGGAGCCTAGCGCTGAAAGAAAAAAAAAATCATCGATCGTCAGCCCCTTGCTGTTTACGGCAACTTTGGGAAGGTCAAGCCATACGCAGCTGTCACAAAAATGTCACTAATTCCATCAAGTTTGCACCCATTAAAATGACCAGAGGTGTGAGGAATTAACAGCTGGCTGGAACAAAGAGACCCTTATGGGTTACATGCAAAGTGAAGGAAAATGTCCCAGGCGTGTTCTCCTGTGAGTGCTGATGCCTGAAATCCCAGGAAATGCCACTCGCCGAGCCAGGGGAAGAAACTGATCTTTGATGAAGGGATTTACCTCTCACTTCCGGATTCTTTGCAGAATTTCTTGTATCTAAATTGCCAATGCTCCCATGTGGACTAGTTTTCGAGAGTTAGAATCCTAATACCGTCTCTAAATTGCATAAAAGGGATCCTATTAGTGGGAACAAGGTGGTGGTAAACGGCAGGTCTGTGCATCATGCCGCATCTCTAAACTAGATGCAAAAATCAATATTTGTTGAATTGATTTGAATATATATTGATTTAATAATTTTTCTACCTGCATGGTATATAGCTGGGGAGATCACTTGCAAGGTGGGGGGTGGGCGGGCGATATTTTGTTTTGGAAGGCTGCTATAAAATTTGTTCACTTAATAAGCTTTCATGTGCTAATAACATGAGATTGGAAAATTACAGCATACCATCCCTGCCCAGTAGGATCATACAAGCTTGATTTGGGGAGTGGAGAGGACGGGGAATTGGCATGAACACAGGAATGAATTAATTGAATTAAGTGTCATAGTTTAATGTGTTTGGTGAAAATGGATGCATAAAGAAGTTAATAATTATTAGTTTTATCTGCAGGAGGAAACAGAACGAACGGTGTTTGGCTAACATCTTGTAGGAAGAGTCAAAGTGTTGGCGGTGGTGGAGGAAAAAGTGGAAATTAGGCATTTTAGACAGAAGAGCACTTGTTCAAATTTGTTAAATGTGAGTTTTTGCACTGGCAGACTGAGGAGCTGTGCCTGCCATTTTATACTGATGAGAACAATTTCGTTATGTTTGCTCTACATTTTTCTCTATCAGCAAACCGGAGAGGTTTCCTGGCCAACACACACATAGGGCACCACAGTCTGAGACTTTTGAAAAGCCTTCCCACCCCATCCTACCACACAGCAGCAGTCTCTGACACGGAGCTCTCCGGTGCGGCTCTCCCAACCCTCTGATTAACCGCCCATGGTCCACACACCGACGGTTTAGTTTTGCCGTTTCTTGGACCAAAAACTAAAGCAAAGCCTCAAGGATCTAGAAACTCATTTTAGCAGCCGTCACAAACAGCAGCATGCGAAGTCACTAAGAACTGCGCTCCCCACGGTGTGCTTTGTGGTATAACGGTTTTGAGGGAAAAAACCTAAAGTTTCATCCCCTTCTCCCCATTAATTAGATTTGCCTTAACCACCACGTGCAACATTCCCGAGCATTAGTTTTCTACCTGTAAATTTAAGCCAATAATAAATGAATCATACCGGAGTTTTCTGTGCCCTACGTGGTAGGATGTATGTGAAAGCTTTCAAAACTGAAGAATATTATCATTAACATTATCACATCAATAATGATTACTATTATTTGAAATTTCAGGAATGTCAATCCAGAAGTATTTCTTATTTAAACATGCCAAAACATGGGAGACTTCCTCTTTTATCAAAGTTCTGGATGGGGTTAATACTTTATTAAAGTTATCCATTTACCCAAGCATGAATGCAGCTATGCCTTTACACGTTGTAAATAGAGAGACTGCAAAATCGAATATGCATATTTTAGACTTTTAAATTTGCAGGGTGTTAGATTTCGAATTTATCTCTCCAAAGCGGCATATGGGGATGAGATATTTAGATATGAAAAATAACCCACAGTCTCTAGAATGTTTGGTGTAACAACGCTAATTCCCTGCTCAGTTGATCGGGAGGCAATGATTTCATGAAAATGTCAGAGCAGGTGTATGGAAAAGACATTACGGTGTCAAAATGAGATGAAACAATGTTAATTTGTCTGCGGAAAGTCCGTGCCTCTGCCAAGACGAAACCAGACCCGGTATTCAGCCATGTTGAATCTTGGCACTCCAGTGCCCGGAGACCTTGAGCGCAAGGCCCCAGCACGCCGGGCGATGTGACAACCCACAGAGAACAGGATTTATCTCCCTCTTCCTGCCTTGGGGTCGAGCACAAAGAAGGCAACACTGTTGGAGGGATTAGAGAACCATACGAAGGAGTCCAGCCTCCAGCTGTCCCCCACGCACAGCATAACGCAAGCACAAGGAATACCCAAGCCAGGGGTGGGGGTGGGGAGGGAAATCCCTTTCTAGCAGCCTCTGTGGATCAGGGTTTAAGAGCTCGAGGGGCCCCCCCTCTTGGTAAATTGCTGTGTTTTTCTGGCGGGAAATGTTCTTCAGTGTTAAAATGTGTTCAGCACCTCGGTGGCATCTGGGAGTCCGTCTCTGCAGAACAAAGGTGAGCGTTACCCGTTTGGATGTTAATTTGGCCTCCATAAAGCACTCCAGTAAAACTAACATTTGAACAGGACCCAGAATTCAAGAAGCAGCCAAGGATGTGAAAGGAAAATAACTCTAAGTGCTTTGAAATCTATAGCAGTTTGTTTAAAAAGAAAGAAAAAGGCCCCTTTCCTCTACCCTTAGATTCCTCGCAGCCCCGTCCGCACGTCATCATCTAGCACGGCTTGTCTGGAGTTGACCGCACTCTTAACGAATGTCAAGTCCTCACTTTCCATTCAAGAAATAAGGCCCTCGCAGGACCTTCTAAACATTTCTGTTTTCCATCGAACAAGAGTTGCCTTCTGCTGTAATGGAATAGGGCCTGGCTGGTTTAGGAGACGCTGGGTGATAGGCTGGCTTTGTCGGAGGCTGACGTGGAAAGTCCCTTCTCTGGACCTTGGCTTGTCATCTGTAGATTTGGGGCAGACTGGGTGTTGGTGTAGACGACCCCTGAGGGTGTCTCCTACAAGGCCTGTCAGTTTTACAGAACTTTTCCAAGACCAGGCGTCTGTTGGTGACACGTGAGTGTGTGGATGTGTCCTTAGTGAGCGTGTGATAGGCAACACGTTCGGATTATTCATGCAAAAAAAAAAAAAGAAGAAAAGAAAAAAGAGAGAAAGAGAGATTATTCCTGAAAAAAGGGTGTTCGTGGAGCTTGTTCCCAATGGTCGGGTGTGTGTCCAAAGTGCTTCTCAGGGCTGGGCTTCCATCTGGGAGGGGTGGTTGTCGAGCGGACCCCCAGCCTGCCGCCGGAGGCCGCGCCCGCGGGGTCGTGACATGCATCTCTCCATCCAGCACGTGGGTATCTCGTTTCTCTATTTACCCGTAGCGCGTTTCCAGGGGACAGGTTCTTCACCCACGTTCTGAGGTGGATGTATTCCGACACCGTCCGACATCTCATCTTCTTCCTCCTGTCTGAGTTCTAACTGTGCCCCCAGCAGCCTGCAGCCAGTGGGCTTCCTTCCTATGGTCCCGTTTTCCTTTCCTCTTCAGGTGGAGAGAGTTGGTATGGTGGAGAAATGCCTTTCTATTTTTAAGTGCAATATTACCTCGCATCGGATGTAACAAGTAACAGTGCAATGGAATGAAGTCAGGAACAGCAAAGCCATTAAGAAAATGTGCCATTAGGGAGAAGCCTCGTGTTTCCTATGGAAGACATTCGCCAGGTACACGCCGCACACACTCAAGGAAGCGATTAAAATGTTTATGGCCCTTCTAATTTTGCTCCTTTTAAGAAGTAGAGACTTTTGGGGCCAGAAACATTTTCTTAATTGACTTTTTTGGTAATGAGATCTAGTTTCTTTTCATTCTGATGCGATGCAATCTCAGTTCACACGTACGTGTGTCGTATGTGCTTGTAGGTCCGATCCCTACGAGGGGAAGACCTGAGGGACCATTGGTGACACTGTGTTGGTTCTGTTTTATTAATTCTTCTTTTTGGGCGTATATGAAAGCTCGAGCCTTAGGTTTTATTTAAACCTGAAAAGCACATATCAAATATTTCCTTGTTTCTTTTTATGCTTTCCTAGGGCAGGGGGCTTTATCCCTTTTCCCTGAAATTCAGCATAAATGGAAATCGTCTGTCTACGATTGATAGTACTTGTTGCCTCAACCTGGAAGTGCTTGCCCTGTGGATAACCTCCCGACACAGGCGGTGTCCAGTGGCAGGGACACTTGCTCAACTGTAATGAGAAATGCAGTCCTTGGGAGGGTGTGGGCAGGATGGGAAAGGCATCTGGCATTTGCTGATGAAGGACGCCCTCTGCCGCAGACTCCATTGCTCCCCCAGGAGCACCCCGTGGTCCAAGGCACAGGGGTCTGGACGCTGGTCTCCAGGCAGCGGTGCTCCTCACACATCCCTGGGACTGGACGTGGGGTTTCCGATCCTGGGCTTTATGACCATGCTGTCAGGTAGGGCTGACGACCTACAGGATGGGTCATTGTGAGACTCTCCTTTGCTCCTCAAAGACCCAGGAACATGAGATCAAGGGACTTGCTTGCCACCGAGGCAGGCTTTGTGCTGGACCTTTACTTGAAGTCTGCAGTGCATGTGCTAGAGGCTGCCCATGTAGCTGGGTGTCCAGTGTGAACACTTGTCTTCCAGCATTCCACTCTTGACCATAGCACTGAGCACCTGTAGTGCTGTACGGAATTCCTTAAAGGTATTTCCCTTTCTCATCACAAAGCAAACAGATACCAATAAAAATACCAACAACGGTCCACAGAAAATATTTGCAACATATTTGACGGTCAAAGGGTCAATATATAAAATATGTTTTATACAAAAATGCTTCAGTGTATCAAGAGAAAAATGGTCAGTCCGTGGGAAAAAAAATTAAAACCGTGATCCATAAATGTCTGAAAAGGTGATCCAACTCATTATAACAAAAATGCAAATAAAAAGTGACACTTTATTTTCATTCACTTATTTATTGTACAACAACTTCATCCCTTGCCCTGTGCTAGCATTAATAAGACAGACATCATATTTCTTGGTCCAAAGCTGAGAATCTCGAACGCTCCTGTCCAGAACACAAGAGCCATTAGCCATAGGTAGCTATTTAAATTTAAACTTAGGATAATATAAATTAAATAAAGCAAAACATTGAGTTCCTCAGTGGCACTAGCCACATCTTAAAAAGCTCAATGGTCACATGTGGCTGCGGGCAAGGGTTGGAGGGCAGGGGTCTAGAGCATGTCGGTCCTCACAGACAGGTGTCATGGTCAGCGCTGCTCCAGATAGACACGTACTAAGTAGAAAATCAACATCTGTAACTCACGGCAGAACCAGGTCTGGCTCAGAAAATGACAGGAGGCAGGGGTGGAACACTTGGGGGCTGCTTCCTGGCTTAGCGCAGGCAAGGAGATGGTGTTTGAGCTGACACGGGAAAGGGGGGAAGGAGCTAGCCACATGGAGATGGGGAGTCCCAGCAGAGGGACGGAGGATTTTTAAAGGGCCTACATGGACAGGGCCGGGTGCTTTTAAGGACATTGGGACTTGCCTGCTTCTGAGTGGTATTTGCCTTCTTGAGGCAATGGCTCACGCCGGGAGCAGCGTGGAGAGGAGGGAGGACCCAAGACTCAGCCCGTGCGAATCTCAGCTGTTCACGTCTGAGTCAAGGAGCAGGAACTGGCAGGGCACAGGGTGCAGAGGTGGGGACAGGAGAGCCAGGAAAAAGCAGTGGGCTGTGGCTGAAGCCAAAGATGAGACAGTCAAGAAAGGCGAAGGTATTTTCCAAATACCCTAACATCAACAATTTCAAAAGTTTGATAAAAACCAGCGTTGGTGACTCTTATGAAATGGGTCTCGTACCACTCACCGCTAAGTGAAGTTACGTGTATCTGGTGCTCATTTATGCATTGTAGTATTGTTTATAATAGAAAAATTCAACAAAGAAAAATGCCACTGGAAGCTGGAGCAGCTCTGACATCCATGGGGAAGAGACTGGAGCAGTAAGGTCTGATCTCCCACCATTAAATTAGATTTGAAGAGGCTGAGGGGATTAAAAGGAAAGGTCTTTGAGAGAGATCAGTAGGAAAACCACAGCAAGGTGTGAACACACGCATAGAATGCTCTCACTTGTATGAGCAAGTGTGTGTTGCACGTGCATAGAGATTTTCCGGGAGAAAGTGGAAGAGCCTGTTTACCGCGCCCATGCCTTGGGGTGGGTGTGCAGAGAGACATGTGGAAAAGGAGATTTTCATTTTATGCCTTTCCAGCCTGTTTAATAGTGACAGGTGCGTGGAAATTTGTGAAGATGGAACAGAGAGGTCCCACGAACACTTCCCTCAGGTTCCTCCAGCGGTTCCCTGGGGCATAACGGTAGCACAAAATCAAAATTAGCAAGTGGACACTGGTGGAGTGTGTGTGGTCTTATGCCATTTTATCACGTGCATAAATTCACACAACCATGACCCCAGCCAAGCAACAGAACTATTGTCTCCACAAAGACAGTCCTTATGTCTCCTCTTTCTCATGGCATCTGTCCTCCTGTCCTCACCAGCCCTGAGCCCTGGTAAGCACTCATCTCTTTTGTGTCTCTATAATTTTGTCATTTTGGGAATGTTATAGACATGGCACCATCCAGCATGTGACCTTTTGAAACTGGTTTTTGTTCATGCAGCATAATGCCCCTGAGAGCCATCAAGGTTGTTGCATGTGTCTACTGTCTGTTCTGGTTATTGCTGAGTCGGCTGCCATGGTATGGCTAGAGGACGATTGGTTCACCCACTAAGACATTCTGCTTGTTTCCAGTTCCCGATTACTGCCAGTAAAGCTGCTATGACCAGTTGTGTGCAAGTCTTCCTTTCTCTAGGATAAGTGCCCAGGAGTGCAATGGACTATAGGTAGGTATATGCTTAGCTTTTAAAAAACTGTCAAACCATTTTCCAGAGTAACGGCATCATTTTTCATTCCACCTAATGTAGGAGAGGTGGTTTCTCCCCATCCTCCCAGCATTCAGTGTGTCACTAGTTTTCATGGTAGCTGTTGTAATAGGTCTGTGGTAATACCTCATCATGGTCTCAGTTTGCACTTTCTACTGGTTATTGATGTGGAACATGTTTGCTTCGTTGCCATCTGTAGATCCTACTTGGAGTCATGCCTCTTACTATCTTCTGGTCATTTCCTATTTGATTTTTCTTTTTAGTGCTGAGTTTTCAAAGTTTTTTTTTTTTTTTTAATAATTCTAGATATGTGTCCCTTCTCAATTATGTGGTCTACAAGTATTTTCTCCCAGTCCGTAGCTTGTCTTTTCATCCTTTTAATAGGGTTGTTTGCAGAGAAAGAGTTTTTAATCTTGATCAAGTCTAACTCATAGAATTGTTTCTTTTATGGTGAGGGTATCATGTCTAGGAAGTTGTTGTGAAAACCTAAATCCTGAAGATTTTGTTCTGTTTTCTTCCAAATTTTTATAGCTTCATATTTACATTTATTTCTTTAAAGATTATTTATTTTTTCCTTGCCTTACTGTGTGGTTAGAACTTGCAGTACTCACAGCAATGCTGTGAACAGGCCATCCTTGCCCTGTTTCCAATCTTACGTGAGAAAGCATTCAGTAGCATCTCACCCTTAAGTAAGAGGTAGCTCATACTTAAACACCTTTTTCTATGTGTTTTTTTTATTAAGTTGAGGAAGTACCCCCCTTTATTCCTAGTTTTATGAGAGTTTTATCATGAATAGAAGTTGAATTTTGTCAAATGTCCTTCCTGCATTAATTCATGTGGCCATATGACTTTTCTCTTTGAGTCTGTTAATAAGGTGGGTTATATTGGTTGATTTTCAAATATTGAAACTATCTCATATCCCTAAAATAAACTTCACTTGCTCATCAGACACACACACACACACACACACACACACACACACACAAAATAGTAAAATATATTACTGAATAATAAAATTGTTGAGTTCTATTTGTTAACGTTTTGTTAAAAATGTTTATGTCTATATTCATGAGAGATATCAGGGTGTAAATTTTTTTTTTCATACTGTCTTTGTCTGATTTTATCAAGGCAATGCTGACATCATAAAATGAATGAGGAGGTATTCCTCTTCTTCAGTGTTCTGTAAGAAATTTTGTGGTATTTGTTTTAATTCTTCTTCAAATGTTTGGCTGACTTTGCTAGTGAAATTATCTGGCCCTGGAGGTATCTTTTCCAAGGGTTTTCAAATAAGAAACTCAGTTGGTTATTGGGCTGCTCAAATCTATTTCATATTGGATGAGCTGTGGTTGTTTGTACTTTCTGGAGAATTGGTCATTTCATCTGAGTTGTCAAGTTTATGTTATAAGTTGTTTGTGATATTCCCTTATTCTTTTTGTGTCTGCAGGGTCTGTAATATCTCCTGTTCCATTCCTAATGTTAGTGATTTAATATAAGTAATTTCTTTCTTCTTTTTCAATCTCACTAAAAGTTTGTCATTTTTCTTGGTCTTTTCAAGAAATACCTCATTGTTTTTTGCTTTTTTGTTTTTTTTTTCCACTTTTAATCTAACTCATTTTTGTCCTTGTATTTATTGTTTCTTTACTTCTGCTTGATTTAGATTATCTTGCTCTTTGATTTTCTAGTTTCTTGACTTAAACATTAAGATTATGGATTTGAGAATTTTCTTCTTTTTGAAGGTAAGCATTTGGTGCTATTCATTTCCCTTATAGCATTGCTATAGCTACATCTCACCAATTTTGATATATTTCCATTACATTCATTCAATGTATTCTTAAAATTTTTCTTGAGACTTGCTCTTTGATTATTTAGAAGTTTTGATTAGTTTCCAAATGTCCTGGGTCTTTCTTATTCTTTCTGTCACTTTACCAGCTTGGGTGAAGTGTAGATACTATATTCCCCTATGTCCTCTGTTGTTCCTGATTTAGACTACAATTGTCTTAAATATTTCCTCTACATACACATTATCAATGTTATTATTTTTGTTTCAACAGTAACATATAATTTAAGTCAAGAGGAGAAGCAAAGTCTATTGTATTTATCCATATTTTTGTGTCTTTAATTGTTTTTCTTACTTCCGATGTTCCAGGAGCCATCTTCTAGTATTTTATTTCTGAGAGCTCTATCAGCATTTTTTTTTTTTTTTGGCAGGTTTGTTGGCAACAAATTCTCCTAGTGCTTCTTCATCTTGAAATACTTGGTTTCTCCTTTATTCCCAACTATAGAATCACAGGTTGACAGTTCTGGTCTTTCAGAGTATGAAAAATGTGATAGCAATTCCTCCTGGCCTCCTGAGTTTCTTATCATAAATCTGCTAGCATTCTAATTGTTTTTCTCCTTTAGGTAAGATGTCATTTCACTCTTTGCTGCTTCAAGATTTTTTTTTTTAATTAGTTTTTTGAATTTGACTATGATGTATCTTGTCATGGATTTCTTCAAGGTTATCTTGTTTGGGGTTTTCTCAGCTTCTTGAATATGTGTGTAGATGCATGCCTTTTTCCAAATATGGGACATTTTCAGTTATTAGACTTTGAGTACTTTTAAAATCTTACCTTCTTCTCTCCTTCCAAGACTCTGATATCATGCACATTAGATATTTTGTCACAGTCAACAGTTACTGGGTACTGTTACTGATTTTTCTTTTTCTTTTTTAATCTGCCTTCTCTCTGTTCTTCACACTGGATAATTTCTATTGTCCTGCCTTCAAGTTCACAAATTCTTTCTTCCTTTTCCATTCTTCTGTTGAGCCTATCCATTCAGTTTTTTATTTCAGTTGTTATTGTTTTTTAGTTTTAAAATTTTTATTTGGTTCTTTTTTTATATGTTCTGTTGCTTTTTGAAACTTGCTATTCTTTTCATCTTTCTCATGCATGTTTGTAAATTCTCATTGAAGTATTTTTATGATGATTGCTCTGAAATCCATACTAAATAATTATAACATTTCTATCATCTTAATGTAAGTGTCTATTATTGTATTTTCTCATTGAAATGGAGATTTTCCTGGTTCTTGCTGTGATGAATGATTATTGATCAAAACCTGGACATTTTTCATATTATGTCATGAGTCTCTGGATCATATTAAGCTCTTCTGTTTAGCAAGCCTTGTCTGACACTGCTCTGTTAGGGAGAGGAAGGGTAGGGATGAAAGTCCATGCTCCTCACTTGGCCTCTGTTGACATGGGAAGATGGGGAGGTAAGGTCACTTGTCACTGACAAATGGTGTGGGGGAGCCCGGACTTCCACTCAGAATTTGGTAATACCACCTGGCTCAGATGGGCTCCCCACATGGTGGCCAGTGACATCACGGTGGGTGGCCTTGTTCTTCCTGTTCACTCCTGGTACTATCCTGGTGGGGGAGAGTTGCCTAGTACCCTGGGGTAGGCTGGAAGTCTAGGCTCCCTAAGTGGCCTTCTTTGATGACACCACATGAGGAGGTTGGGATGCCTTGTTACAACTCAGTGATGATGGAGATCTAAATTCTCCATTGACTAACAAGGATGGAGTGGGCCACAGTGTTTTTCTGTAGTGTTTGGCTGAGTAAAATGAGTTCTGTCAAAACTTTTCATTCTTATTAAATTTTGTTTAGTGAGACCAGGCTTTTTCTGTCATGAATTTTTTGTCTGTGTGTCACTTTGTGTTGCCGGATTCCTGGCTTCCCTGTATAGTACTTAGTCTAGTAGGTATGAGACAAAAGATGATGGTGGTAATGATGATGGTGGTGGTGATGATACCATCCTGTGTTTCCTTGTGTCCCAGTGTCCTGCTGGTCTTCTTGTTCCTCTCTAGCCTTTACTCTCCTTGTGCTTGTTGTATAGGTAATGTACAGTTTGTTTTCTAGGTGACTAGCTGACCTTAGTGAGAGAAACAGGAAAGGCACGTCTATTACATCTTTCTGGAAGTGTAAGTCTCTAGACTAGTTTTTAAAGTGATAAATGGCATCATATTATCTGCTGGACTTGTCAGTGCTTCCAGGTCAACTCAGTGCTGTCCTTGTAGCTCTAGAAGGAAACCCCTCCCTCCCTTCTGTCCTCCCCTTCATTACTTCACTACTGTCCCTCAGTTGCCTTTGAGTTTTTTCTTGAAAAAGATTTTAAAATGGGCAATAACAGAAGATACTAATACAACTGTTAAAACGTTTTTTTGGAAATTAAAAACATTTGCATTTTTCTTTTTTTTTAATTTTTATTTTTTATAAACATATATTTTTATCCCCAGGGGTACAGGTCTGTGAATCTCCAGGTTTACACACTTGACAGCACTCACCATAGCACATACCCTCCCCAATGTCCATAACCCCATCCCCCTCTCCCAACCCCTCTCCCCCCAGCAACCCTCAGTTTGTTTTGTGAGATTAAGAGTCACTTATGGTTTGTCTCCCTCCCAATCCCATCTTGTTTCATTTATTCTTCTCCTACCCTCTTAACCCCCCTTGCTGCATCTCTACTTCCTCAAATCAGGGAGATCATATGATAGTTGTCTTTCTCCGATTGACTTATTTCGCTAAGCATGATACCCTCTAGTTCCACCCACGTCGTCGCAAATGGCAAGATTTCATTTCTTTTGATGGCTGCATAGTATTCCATTGTGTATATATACCACATCTTCTTTATGCATTCATCTGTTGATGGACATTTGGTTCTTTCCATAGTTTGGCTATTGTGGACATTGCTGCTATAAACATTCGGGTGCACATGCCCCTTTGGATCACTACGTTTGTATCTTTAGGATAAATACCCAGTAGTGCAATTGCTGGGTCATAGGGTAGCTCTATTTTCAACATTTTGAGGAACCTCCAAGTGATTTTCCAGAGTGGTTGCACCAGCATGCATTCCCGCCAACAGTGTAGGAGGGTTCCCCTTTCTCCACATCCTCGCCAGGATCTGTCATTTCCTGACTTGTTAATTTTAGCCATTCTGACTGGTGTGAGGTGATATCTCATTGTGGTTTTGATTTGTATTTCCCTGATGCCGAGTGATATGAAGCACCTTTTCATGTGTCTGTTGGCCACCTGGATGTCTTCTTTGCAGAAATGTCTGTTCATGTCTTCTGCCCATTTCTTGATTGGATTATTTGTTCTTTGGGTTTGAGTTTGCTAAATTCTTTATAGATTTTGGACACTAGCCCTTTATCTGATATGTCATTTGCAAATATCTTCTCCCATTCTGTCAGTTGTCTTTTGGTTTTGTGAACTGTTTCCTTTGCTGTGCAAAAGCTTTTGATCATGATAAAATCCCAATAGTTCATTTTTGCTCTTGCTTCCCTTGCCTTTGGCGATGTTCCTAGGAAGATGTTGCTGCGGCTGAGGTCGAGGAGGTTGCTGCCTGTGTTCTCCTCAAGGATTTTGATGGATTCCTTTCTCACACTGAGGTCCTTCATCCATTTTGAGTCTATTTTCGTGTGTGGTGTAAGGAAATGATCCAGTTTCATTTTTCTGCATGTGGCTATCCAATTTTCCCAACACCATTTATTGAAGAGGCTGTCTTTTTTCCATTGGACATTCTTTCCTGCTTTCTCGAAGATTAGTTGACCATAGAGTTGAGGGTCTATTTCTGGGCTCTCTATTCTGTTCCATTGATCTATGTGCCTGTTTTTGTGCCAGTACCATGCTGTCTTGATGATGACAGCTTTGTAATAGAGCTTGAAGTCCGGAATTGTGATGCCACCAACTTTGGCTTTCTTTTTCAATATTCCTTTGGCTATTCGAGGTCTTTTCTGGTTCCATATAAATTTTAGGATTATTTGTTCCATTTCTTTGAAAAAAATGGATGGTACTTTGATAGGAATTGCATTAAATGTGTAGATTGCTTTAGGTAGCATAGACATTTTCACAATATTTATTCTTCCAATCCAGGAGCATGGAACATTTTTCCATTTCTTTGTGTCTTCCTCAACTTCTTTCATGAGTACCTTATAGTTTTCTGTGTATAGATTCTTAGTCTCTTTGGTTAGGTTTATTCCTAGGTATCTTATAGTTTTGGGTGCAATTGTAAATGGGATTGACTCCTTAATTTCTCTTTCTTCTGTCTTGTTGTTGGTGTATAGAAATGCAACTGATTTCTGTGCATTTATTTTACATCCTGACACTTTACTGAATTCCTGTACAAGTTCTAGCAGTTTGGGAGTGGAGTCTTTTGGGTTTTCCACATATAGTATCATATCATCTGCGAAGAGTGATAGTTTGACTTCTTCTTTGCCGATTTGGATGCCTTTAATTTCCTTTTGTTGTCTGATTGCTGAGGCTAGGACTTCTAGTACTATGTTGAATAACAGTGGTGATAATGGACATCTCTGCTGGGTTCCTGACCTTAGCGGAAATGCTTTCAGTTTTTCTCCATTGAGAATGATATTTGCGGTGGGTTTTTCATAGATGGTTTTGATAATATTGAGGTATGTGCCCTCTATCCCTACACTTTGAAGAGTTTTGATCAGGAAGGGATGCTATACTTTGTCAAATGCTTTTTCAGCATCTATTGAGAGTATCAGATGGTTCTTGTTCTTTTTTTTATTAATGTATTGTATCACATTGATTGATTTGTGGATGTTGAACCAGCCTTGCAGCCCTGGAATAAATCCCACTTGGTCGTGGTGAATAATCCTTTTAATGTACTGTTGAATCCTATTGGCTAGCATTTTGGTGAGAATTTTCACATCTGTGTTCATCAAAGATATTGGTCTGTAGTTCTCTTTTTTGATGGGATCCTTGTCTGGTTTTGGGATCAAGGTGATGCTGGCCTCATAAAATGAGTTTGGAAGTTTTCCTTCCATTTCTATTTTTTGGAACAGTTTCAGGAGAATAGGAATTAGTTCTTCTTTAAATGTTTGGTAGAATTTCCCCTGGAAGCCATCTGGCCCTGGGCTTTTGTTTGTTTGGAGATTCTTGATGACTGTTTCAATCTCCTACTGGTTATGGGTCTGTTCAGGTTTTCTATTTCTTCCTGGTTCAGTTGTGGTAGTTTATATGTCTCTAGGAATGCATCCATTTCTTCCAGATTGTCAAATTTTGTTGGCGTAGAGTTGCTCATAGTATGTTCTTATAATTGTCTGTATTTCTTTGGTGTTAGTTGTGATCTCTCCTCTTTCATTCATGATTTTATTTATTTGGGTCCTTTCTCTTTTCTTTTTGACAAGTCTGGCCAGGGGTTTATCAATCTTATTAATTCTTTCAAAGAACCAGCTCCTAGTTTCGTTGATTTGTTCTATTGTTTTTTTTTTTTTTTTTTTTGTTTCTATTTCATTGATTTCTACTCTGATCTTTATGATTTCTCTTCTCCTGCTGGGTTTAGGGTTTCTTTCTTGTTCTTTCTCCAGCTCCTTTAGGTGTAGGGTTAGGTTGTGTACCTGAGACCTCTCTTGTTTCTTGAGAAAGGCTTTTACCACTATATATTTTCCTCTCAGGACTGCCTTTGTTGTGTCCCACAGATTTTGAACCATTTTGTTTTCATTATCATTTGTTTCCATGAATTTTTTCAATTCTTCTTTAATTTACTGGTTGACCCATTCATTCTTTAGAAGGATGCTGTTTAGTCTCCATGTATTTGGGTTCTTTCCAAATTTCCTCTTGTGATTGAGTTCTAGCTTCAGAGCATTGTGGTCTGAAAATATGCAGGGAATGATCCCAATCTTTTGATACCGGTTGAGACCTGATTTAGGATCCAGGATGTGATCTATTCTGGAGAATGTTCCATGTGCACTAGAGAAGAATGTGTATTCTGTTGCTTTGGGATGAAATGTTCTGAATATATCTGTGATGTCCATCTGGTCCAGTGTGTCATTTAAGGCCTTTATTTCCTTGTTGATCTTTTGCTTGGATGATCTGTCCATTTCAGTGAGGGGAGTGTTAAAGTCCCCTACTATTATTGTATTATTGTTGATGTGTTTCTTTGATTTTGTTATTAATTGGCTTATATAGTTGGCTGCTCCCACGTTAGGGGCATAGATATTTAAAATTGTTAGATCTTCTTGTTGGACTGATGCTTTGAGTATGATATAGTGTCCTTCCTCATCTCTTATTATAGTCTTTGGCTTAAAATCTAATTGATCTGATATAAGGATTGCCACTCCTGCTTTCTTCTGATGTCCATTAGCATGGTAAATTCTTTTCCACCCCCTCACTTTAAATCTGGAGATGTCTTTGGGTCTAAAATGAGTTTCTTGTAGGCAACATATAGATGGGTTTTGTTTTTTTTTATCCATTCTGATACCCTGTGTCTTTTGATTGGGGCATTTAGCCCATTAACATTCAGGGTAACTATTGAGAGATATGAGTTTAGTGCCATTGTATTGCCTGTAAGGTGACTGTTACTGTATATTGTCTCTGTTCCTTTCTGATCTACTACTTTTAGGCTCTCTCTTTGCTTAGAGGACCCCTTTCAATATTTCCTGTAGAGCTGGTTTGGTGTTTGCAAATTCTTTCAGTTTTTGTTTGTCCTGGAAGCTTTTAATCTCTCCTTCTATTTTCAATGATAGCCTAGCTGGATATAGTATTCTTGGCTGCATGTTTTTCTCATTTAGTGCTCCTAGTATATCATGCCAGTTCTTTCTGGCCTGCCAGGTCTCTGTGGATAAGTCTGCTGCCAATCTAATATTTTTACCATTGTATGTTACAGACTTCTTTTCCTGGGCTGCTTTCAAGATTTTGTCTTTGTCACTAAGACTTGTAAATTTTACTATTAGGTGACAGGGTGTGGACCTATTCTTGTTGATTTTGAGGCGGGTTCTCTGCATCTCCTGGATTTTGATGCTTGTTCCCTTTGCCATATTAGGGAAATTCTCTCCAATAATTCTCTCCAATATACCTTCTGCTCCCCTCTCTCTTTCTTCTTCTTCTGGAATCCCAATTATTCTAATGTTGTTACGTCTTATGGTGTCACCTATCTTTCGAATTCTCCCTTCCTGGTCCATAAGCTGTTTGTCCCTCTTTTCCTCAGCTTCTTTATTCTCTGTCATTTGGTCTTCTATATCACTAATTCTTTCTTCTGCCTCATTTATTCTAGCAGTGAGAGCCTCCATTTTTGATTGCACCTCTTTAATAGCTTTTTTTTTTTATTTCAAATTGGTTAGATTTTAATTCTTTTATTTCTCCAGAAAGGGCTTTTATATCTCCCAAGAAGGTTTCTCTAATATCTTCCATGCCTTTTTCGAGCCTGGCTAGAACCTGGAGAATCATCATTCTGAACTCAAGATCTGACATATTACCAATGTCTGTATTGATTAGGTCCCTAGCCTTTGGTGCTGCCTCTTGTTCTTTTTTTTGTGGTGGATTTTTCCGCCTTGTCATTTTGTCCAGATAAGAGTATATGAAGGAGCAAGTAAAATACTAAAAGGGTGGCAAAGACCCGAGGAAAATATGCTTTAACCAAATCAGAAGATATCCTAAATAGTTGGGGGGGGGGGGAGAAAGGGGATAAAAAGAGGTTCAGAAAAAAAAAAATTAAAAAAAGAAAACAAATAAAGAAAAAATATAAAAAAGAAAAAATATATATATATTAGATAAACTAGTTAAAAAACATTAAAAAAGAAAAGGGTAAAAGTTAAAAAATTTTGGCAGAAGAAGAGAAAAAAAAATTGAAAAAGAAAAAAAAAATAAATTAACTGCAAGGCTAAAGAATCATGGGGAGAAAGCCATGAGTTCCATGCTTTGCTTTCTCCTCCTCTGGAACTCTGCCGCTCTCCTTGGTATTGAACCTGCACTCCTTGGTGGGTGAACTTGGTCCTGGCTGGGTTTCTTGTTGATCTTCTGGGGGAGGGGCCTGTTGTAGTGACTCTCAAGCGTCTTTGCCCCAGGCGGAGTTGCACCGCCCTTACCAGGGGCCGGGCTGAGTAATCCGCTCGGGTTTGCTTTCGGGAGCTTTTGTTCCCTGAGCGCTTTCCGTAGAGTCCGGAGGACGGGAATGAAGATGGCGGCTTCCCAGTCTCTAGCCTGGAGGAGCCGAGAGCCCGGGGCCCCACTCCTCAGTGCGCCCTCAGAGAACAGCGCCCAATTGCTCCCGTCACCCTGGCCTCCGGCCGCGCTCCGAGCTGACCGAGCCTGCGACCGGTTCAAGGTAAGCCCGAGCTGAGAGTCACTCCTCGGCTCCGTCTCTGTAGCCGGCTTCCCCGTTCTAATACCTGCGAGCTCTGCGACACTCAGACACCCCGATCCTTCTGTGACCCTGCGGGACCCGAGGCCACGCTGACCCCGCGTGGGCTTCACCCTGGCTAAGCCTCTGGAGCGACGTCCCTCAGCGGAACAGACTTTTAAAAGTCCCGATTTTGTGCTCCGTTGCTCCGCCGCTTGCCGGGAGCCGGCCCCTCCCCCCGCCGTCTATCTTCCCGTCGCTTTGGATTCACTTCTCCGCCAGTCCTACCTTTCAGAAAGTGGTCGATTTTCTGTTTCTAGAATTGCTGTTCTTCTTCTCTTCGATCTCCCGTTGGATTTGTAGGTGTTTGCAATGTTTAGATAAGCTATCTAGCTGGTCTCCCGCCACCTGAAGTCGTCTCAGCTGCTACTTCTCCGCCATCTTGACTCCTCTCCCATTTGCATTTTTCTAAATCCTGTGAAAGTTCTCTTCCCAGGTACTTCCCATGCTTTGGAAGAAATTTGGATCTACAGTATACTTTCTTGATGTGAGGTGGAGAGGTTTAAATAAAAGGAGAGAGAAGACGTGTGACAAAATGATCACCTTGTAGCTCAGGGAGACTCTCATTGTTGTTTTTGATGATGATCGGTGGCCTATGACTATTTTTGTGTTTACAGTCCTGGTGGCTTTTCCCCCTCAACATTTTCTCAATCATCTCCTCATCCATGTGGTACATGGTAAAGCATAGTGTCTCTCCATGTCACATTTCCCTTCTTATGAGGAAATAAGCTGCTTTTAGATGTAGAATTCATACTTGCTTCATCCCTGGGATAAGATCAGCTGAATGTAGAAGGAAGTTATGTTGGTACTGGGTTTATCCCAGGTTATAAGGAAAGCTAGGCAAGGAGAATTTCAAGAGATGGGCTCTTCTTTTCTTTCTCCAATCTAGAGATTTTCATTCCTTCAATTGCCTGGTCACATTATCATTGCTTTCTTGTTTTTTTTTCCAAGCTTATGTCAATGCATCCTCTCTGCCTAAAGTGTGTACACCTTGTGAGACATCTTAGCAAGCAGGTGGAGAGATGCCCATGTTCTTTTTGAACATAAAACCCTTCTTCATTCCAGTGGTGCCATGTCACAGCCATGACTGGGGACAGTTTGTCTTCTGCCTGTGTGTGGGACCTGTCCTGCATACACCGTGAAGGCCATGTATTTAGGGACTATTGTATGTCATGAACAGACCCATACTCTCAATGGAGCACCTTGTCACCTGCACCTCAACTTAAGGGATAGTGCTGCATTAACACTGTGACCCAGGGGAAAGAACTTCCTGCAAGTGCTTGTCCTTGAATTCAAACCAAACAGAAGCACACACATGGGATGAATATGTTTTAGAATGAAGTGCTCTCTTTTGGGCAAACATTCATGGATTCTTCATCTGTCCAGTTCACAACCTCAAGCCACATGGAAGTGAGAGGACCAAGAGAGTCCCCGTTGCAGAAACGTTTGTCAACACAAGGAAAATGATGCTTTTCTATGTTGCTTTCATATTAAGTCATGAGATGCATGATTTTTCAGAAATCACAAAAATGGGGACAAAATGTAGACCTCGTCCATCAGGCAGAAGGTGATTCCTACTGATGGGTCTTTGGGTGTTCATGGTGAAGGTTCTGGGTCTTGGGCAGCCCCATGCTGGGAAGAGACCCTTCTGAAGAGGAAGGGGGGCATCACGGAGGCAGGACCCTGGCCACCGGCATGCACGAGGCAAGCTTTGAGCACAAAGCAGGCTCAGGGAGAGCGCACTGGCGTGAAAGGAGCCAGCCATCGAGCGGAGAAAGCCGCAGGAAAAAGATGCCACCCATCTCCCGTAAATAGCGAGGCCTCAGAAAAATAGTCAACGAGCCTGGTCCCTTTTTGTTTGGCTTTGCTGCCATTGACTGGTTGTCTCAAAGTAACCGATTGTGTAGAACGGAGCGGTGGGAAGCCGGCCAGTGCCCTGAGCCAAGAGCTCCAGGCAACTTATCAAGAAAAGCTTTTCTTTTCTTCTCCACCCTCCCCCTTCGCTTCTTTTTCTTCTTTTTTAAATTCAAGAACATTTTATTTAAAATAAAATTCCCTGTTAAGTTGTACATTTCCTTTTATTTAAAGATGTAGTATCTTGGAGAATAAAGGAAGGAAGAGAGGAAATTAAAAAAGCACCAAGGGAAGACGTCTGGCGGCTTGGCCTCTCACCAAGTGACCCTTTGATAGACCACATGGGGCTCGGAACGGTATGAGCCGACCAGGGAAGGGAGCGATTTATGGGCCTTGTTTGGGCATTTGATAAGTATCTCCGTAAAGTGATGCAAGGAAAAGTAACCCTCGGCCCACTATCATCGCAGGATTCCTGTAAATTATTTTAAGATGAGAGAGGCCATCAAGATTAGAGAGAAATCACCCCCAGGCTCAGGATATTTATGTGCGTTTCATTTTAAAAATCGGTGCCACAATGTCCCAATGATCATTAAGCAACCTGTCCGGGTGTCCTTCGAAAGCCAGAGGATTTGTTCCCTGGGGAGGATGAAACCGTTCGTCATAAGGCGGGAGGTGGGCACCATTGGGCCACATCTTATGCATGAAACATGAGAAACCCCGGACCTCTGGGATCACCTAGTTCATCCGGAAGTTCTCCTAGTGGAGAATCTCTTGGACGAGGGTAAGAGATTATCCTTCCCGTCCCCAGCCCTGAGATGTGATAGTGGTGACTCTGCTGGTTCATTTAGTCAGCGGACAGGTGTAGACTGCCCTGTGATGTCACAAATGAAGGAGACCTTCTAGTTAACTTAGGGCAGGGGTTCCCAACAGGAGGCACATTTTGTCCCTCTACCCCCACCCCGAGGACACTGGGGAATCCTGATGGACGTTTTTGACTGTCCCACAAGTGGGGTTACCTGTGTCTAGCAGGTGGAAGCCCGGGGTGCTGATAAGCCTCCTACCATGCACAGGACAGCCACCACAACCAGGAATTATCCCCCGTGAAATGTCAATAGTGCCAAGGTTGAGGAGTCCTGATTTAGGGGCTCTCTTGCAGGTCGTTGATCTCACTGTCAGGGACTTAATCTTCCAGGACCACTGCGGACACTCTGTCTTCAGAATATCTATGTCGGCTCTTCTAAAGGTCCTATTTACCCCCGGTGGTTAACAAGAACTCCCATGAGTGGTTTTAGCATAAAATTACTTTTGCTCCGTGGCCAAAGGCATTTCCCCCAGAAAGCTACATCACAAGTTGATACTGTTTTCCTTGACAGGGCCTCAGAAAATCCATCACTGTAGTTGAAAAGCATCTTTTTACCCCACGTACAATGGGATACAACTACAACTGACCACCTATCGTGATGCTATGTCATTGCTGGGATGAAAATTTCTTCCTGTTTTAAAATATTAATGCTTCCAACTTCCCGAGATCCTTATAAAGTAATGATGTCATATTCTGGGAAGAGCTGCCCCAAATCTGGCCAAAATGACATCATGCATACAGCAGCCTTTCTCCTGCAGTAGCCCTGGGGGGCTCCCCGGCGCACTCCCCACCCTCACTGTCTCAGCGGTGTCGCTCCATGGACAGCCCAGGACGCTGATGGCTCCTTCCGTTCTGTGCCCAGCTTTGCAGATGATCTCAGCTGCTTCTGGAAAACCCCCAGCCGGGGTTTTCCTGCCGGCGCAGAACCGAGGTCGAGAACCGAGGTCGGGGAACTGCCTGCTCTTGCTCAGCTGTCATCGATGAAGAGCTTCGGGCACTGCCTCATGGGTCTCCGTGCGAGCCTCGGCTCAGCAGAAGCACTCTGCGGAAGCTTCCAGGCTTCCATGCGTTTGATCTTCTGAGAGTAGTAGCACCAGCCTCCCTGGTTGCCTCTGCGGTGCGGTGCTCTTTCCTGGCTACGGCGCCTTCGGACACTGATGTGACTCTTTCAAGACTGACGTTTCCTTTATGGCACGGGAGCGCAGCCTGCTGGGGGGCACCGAACTCCGCGAACCACGCGCCCCTCGCTCTCTGGTCTCTCTCCCTCCTGTTGACTTTCGGGCACGTGGTGTGTTGAGATGGGCCGTTATTGGTAAATGACGCAGGATTTACCGATTAGAGACGTAAACATGAATATCATGCAGAGCTTAAGCCCTACGTTTTCGTAGCTTTCTTGGTGTGGAAGTGGACCAAGCAGCCAAGGGGATGCCCTCAGATCTACTCAGCCAGGAGCAGTCCCTGGGAAGTGGACGTATCGAGGCCTTCGTGACCTTTTTGAAGGGAATTTCTGGGTCCCCGGAGCTGATTGGCTCCCAGCTTACCTGACATGCCCTCCTCTGGGAACACTGGGAGGCTCAGCATTCCCCCCGGGAGTTCCCAGTTTCTGTCACTCCAGCTGCTCAGCAGTAGACAGAGCGTCGTGGTACCATACAAAGAAACGCAGCACGGGTTGCCCTCCGTGATCAGGTTAGAGCAATGGCATCACATGTGAGGTACCAGGAGAAAGCCATGTTGGTATTTGGAGCGCATATGTGTTTGTGTCTAAAGCAAGAGGAATGTATAAGTGATGCTGTAAGTTCCTGAAAGAGGGAGATTACCATGGATGACATCTGTCCTGGAAGGCTTCCTGGAGGTGATGGCTGTTGGCTGGTGTTTGAAGGAAGTAAAGATGAGATAATAATGGAAACAGTAAAGCTATCATTTACTGAGATCTTACTATGACCCAGGCACTGTTTTAAATGCTCAATAGGAATAGTTTTATTTGAGCTTTGTCATTTTTCCGGATGGATGCTGTGATGATCCCCATTCCATAGGTGAGGAAGCTGAGGCAGAGCACCTAGCAGGGGGACATTGCAGGGGGCACTATGCAGAAGCAGGGGCACAGGGCTCGGGTCCAAAATTTTGGAAAGGAAAGAGGTCCTAGAGAACCTCTGGTCTCGACGGTGATATGCACTTGCCTCAAGCCACCTGGCACCCCAAGAGAACCACGGGACAGGTGTTTGGCAGCCCCTGGCCTTCTCTGTGTGCGACAGAGAGCATGGTGACTTGTCAGGTTGGAGCAGAGAGTTTTTGATGGAACAGAAGAGGTTTCTGCATGACAGCTGGCTCTACCTGCAGTGGGCGGTCACGAGTGACAGGGTACAGGCAGGGGCTTGAGAAGAGGGACCTGGTGGTTGACTGAGGAGCCGGTGGTCCTGAGGTGGGGCTGGAACACTGGCCTGAGACCGTGACTACCTCGCTTCCTGGGGCAGCACTGGGTCGGGAGGGCATATGGAGCTGCAGGAAGACCATCCACCAGCCCCCGATGGGCCGAGCAGAAGGAAACAAGTCTTCCCTTCTGATCAATTCAAGGCAGACAATTATCACTGCAAGAGGAAATGAGCAGGAAATGATCTTGAAGGACGGCCGTGAACATGAAAACAAAATACAGCAACAACCAAATCAATCCAAACGCTCTGGCTTCCTGACTTGTCTGAGTCATTTTCTTAAGAACGCACTGGTGAGGACCGGCGGCCCCAAGCTGGTTTTTATCAGTGATTCCCCTGGACGTCCCGTGACCTTGCTTCCTGCACCCCACCCCCACCCTGAACCCAGCGCTTGGGGGACACCTCGTGTGCTGCTTTTAGGAGGGCGGGCGAGAGGTTCTCAGTGCGGATAAAGAGATCACACTCCAATCCCCACCTGGGGGTGGCCTCACCGTCCGTCACCCGGGAAGCGGGTCCCCAGGACAGCTCTGCTTCCCCACTGGAGCAGAATGTGCATTTGGAGGAGAGGAAGAGCGCCTTTTCTGTCTCCAAGCATTCTTGGCTTGGAGAGGAGATCATTGGGAAGCTGTCCTTCCCCAGAGATCGCTCGGTGACATTGTGTAATTCTCTGGTTAAATCCCAGAGGTAAGTATTAATAAAACCATTTGTGAGGGGGAAGGAACGCTAGAAAGGAGTCAAGCAGGCGTCAGAGGGAAGCCAGCGCCCGGACGCAGGTGTGACCCCTGCCCTCCGTGTCTGCACTTCCCGTTCTGGCGACACTCCCCACGACACACACAAGCAACAAGTAATGGCTGTTCGTCTGGGGCATAAACCGTGAGGAACAGGAGGTGCTGCCAGCCCAGGCGTACTTTAATTTCGGGATTGTTGTGTCTGGAGATGAAAAGGTGAGGCTCATTTGTGACAGTGAGTTGACCCCTGCTTTAAGACTGCTGAATGTCACTTAGAGGAGGTACAACTTCCAGTTCCCAAACTCTTGTGCAAGAAGTATAAAAATCTTGTGTTTTACATGACCTGATTTAATTTTTAGTTCAAGTCACCCTTTCTCTGACGTTTTTGGCCCCTCAACTCCCCCCCCCCCAGCATTGCAGGGGTGCTGAGGAAAGCCTGTGGAAAGCCCATCCTCTGTTGCGGGCCACCTGCCCAGTCCAGAGAAGCTGCTCTGGCCGTTGTCCCTCCTGCTGCTCACACTGACCACCGTGGGAGCTTGCAGAGGTTGCTTTCTCAGCACACACTCCCTGCTGGCTCTGCTTCTCCTTCTGTGAAAGCGCTCTGTGGCTCACCTTTGCCGTATATGTGAGGACGGAACTCTCCGGAGGACCGTCGTGGGCTTGCTGACCCAGACTGCCCACCTACACCTACGGACACCCGCTCCGTGTCTTGCCTGGCACTCCGTCTCAGACCCTGGGGGCTCTGGATCTCACAAATGCTCTCCTGGCTATGCAGGCTCCCAGAAACCTTCCTGAAACTGTGCTCCCTCCCCTTTTCTTCTCCACCTTTCTTTCCTCTCTTTCCCTGCAAGCCAGGAGGTTTTTACGTCATCTGAGGACATGTTAGGGCAGACAGCTGGGGAGAGAAGCCCATCTATCCTCAAAACCTCCTGCATGTCTTGGCTTATGGCTTGTCCCTCCGAGGGAATACAGTTCTGGAACACACGAACAAGAAGACACTCCCAGGTTCTTTCCTCCTTTGCAAGTTCTTTCCCTGAGAAGGCACCAAGCGCAGAGCAGCATAGGTGCTTGAATGGGGTAAGAACAAAGGAAGGAAAGGTATTATCAGAAAAAGAAATAGGACAATATTTAAAAAAAAAATACTATCCCGCCAATGCCAAATGTGGTATTCAGGCATATGAGGTAGGAGCGAGTGAAAGAGGCATGAAGGTTTGGCGTCATTGTGAAGTCAAGCTCTTTGGATTTTCAGACTATAAGAAATTGAGGCAGTGCCTTGGTTAGCTCAATTCCAAGAAAAAAAAAAAAAAAAACAAAATTCAGAAGTTGTACCAACTGCAAATTGTCCTGTACCTAGAACACTTGTTTCAAAGCAATACGAACAGGGAGGGCCGAATTTTATTTTATACTTTTACCGAAATGTTTGGGTACCTGACATCTTTTAGGTTTGTGTATCCATGAAACTCTGGGTCTGTACTAATTTGCATGCATTTCTATGTGGAAGGTGAGCTGAATCTTTGGTTAGAATTATAAATTAGGTTTTATATCTATTTGTGTTATATGTCTATTTTACATGTGTTGTTTCTTTTATTTTAAGAAGAACAATCAAGGGCCTGGCAGGGTCAGAGGCAGAGTGTAGAAGTCACTCTAGTAGGGCGGGGGTCTCTACTATTTGAGCAGACTTCCCTTAGAAAGCTGTACAAACTCTTCTTAAGAAACTTGGTCCTTTTCACAGAAAGGACTCTACACTCTAGCATCACTATAATAATTGGCTCCAGAGAAACCATAAGCTCTCTCTCTCTCTCTCTTTTTCTTGCAAATCTTATGCACAAACCTATCGGATCAGAACACAGCCAGCTTTGGCAGAATCCGAACACACATTTGTCTTCCTTTCCAGATCTTCTTTCTGCAAATTTCCTATAGCTCGCTCTATCTACTCGATTTATTTTTTATTGTGGGTAAAATATACCCAACCTAAAATTTATCATTTTAGCCATTTTAAAGTGAACAACTGAATGGCATCTAGTTCCTCGGTTGTGCTGGGCCATCTCAAGGGCTCCAGAGCCACACGTGGCTGGCGGTGGCTGTGCCAGCTGGTGCCGACAGGGGCTCTGTGGCGTGGTGCCGTGCCAGGCCGACGTGGAGGCCTCCGACTTCAAGCGTTGGGAGCCCCTGGGCAGGGGTCTGATACTTGAGAGAGACAGGTTGAAGGGTTTGGCAACACCCCTTCTTCTCATTTTCTGGGGTCGTTGAGAAGCAAAGTCTTGATGACAGTATCTTTAATGAGCTAAAACAAAATTCTGTCTTCGAAAAGAGCTACTTTTTATTCACTTCCTCAGCATAAGAATCTTTTAGAGTAACGTATTAATTTTGGAATTTACAAAAACAATGAAATTAGGCTTTTGATTTTAGCTTAAAGGAGATGCTCAAATAATCCACGTTTCTTTATGTTCTGAAGTGTTTTTGAAGACTATTAGTGATGATATGCAGTATCTTTTATGTTTAAGTATTTGCTTCCTACATTAAGTGTAGAACATCACATTAGGACAAATGTTTGCTCTTTTGACAACTCTACTGTCTTTAGAAAATAGTAGGTTTCATTTTTGACATGCCTGCGAGGAAGCTCAAATTCAGAATTCAGTTACATTAAGTATCCGACCCCTGGCTGTTTGTATAATTAATTTACTTATTTTATGTTTATCAGTTACCTTTTTCTTAAATACCTTTTTCAAAAACTTCAAGTGTGGGGCGCTTGGGTGGCTCAGTTGGTTAAGCGTCTGCCTTTGGCTTGGGTCATGATCTCAGGGTCCTGGGATCAGGCCTCACATTGGGCTCCCTGCTCAGTGGGGAGACGGCTTCTCCCTCTGCCTCTGCCCCCAACTCATGCACTCTCTCTAATAAATAAATACAATCTTTAAAAAAAATTCATGCATATACATATTTTGCTATTGTAAGCTCCATGAAAATATTTTTGGGAAGTAGACAAATTACGTGTAATAACGAAGCATTAGTATTATTTCAGAATTATCCGTGCATTCTCAGAATTTTATCACCCATGTTGTTCATCATTAAAAGGAAGTATCCACATAGTTTTTGTGGGAAGTATCCTTTGGAAGCTCAACGAGATTCCAGGATGTGATACAGTGTTTGTTGAAGCTGCAAACGCAGGTCCCCACCAACCTGTGATACCCTCTGTCCTGACTGTAGGGGGCGCTCCTATTTACCCTACAGCGATGTGTGAGTTACCAGGGACCATACCGAGCTCGTGGTCTTTGTCTCTCTATAGACAGGTCTTCCGGGATCTGCACTTCTGTCTTTTGGTTATCTTGAAGGAGTTTCCCTGAGAGACTTTGAGAGCCCCGCAGAGCTCCCCATAGTTTCAGGTGAGCTGGGAGTGTGTACGAGGTCCCTCATGGGGCAAGGCCAACACTCAGCACCTGGGCATGAAAAACAGTGACAGTGATTTCGTAAAGCAGGGGGTTCACGAGCCAACAGGATACAAAACTGAAGTCCACCCTTTTTTGGTGTCTGTTATATGGCAAGGATTATGATAGAAATGTTCATGGTACAGTAGGATCCCTGTGCTCAAAACCTTTCCCTGCTAGAGGAAATAGGTGTCGCACTATAACTCAATCATCAATCACGTGACCAATGTTTAGGGAACACCTGTCAGGTGCCAGGTGCTGTGACGGGTCCTGAGAAAACAGTGTGGTTCTAACACACACTTTGACCCTCAGGGAGCCCAGTGTAGAATGGGGAGACACCCCAGGTCCTGTCCTATGTGGTGTGTGCATGGTGCCCTGCAGGGTCCCCTGGGGACAGGCATCAGCCTAGCTGTCACCCACCTGTGGCCCGTTTTCTTCCATTTCCTGGTCCTGATAGGAGCTCCTTTCTGAAGGAGCTTTGTGAGGTGGTTTCCAGACCAAAAGAGATGAGGGAGATGAGGGCAAGTTGGCCGCCACCATGGCTCTGGGGAACTCAGGCTGGAACACAGCTCCTCCTGTGGGCCCGGATTCTAGGAAATCTTTCCAGGTTGGGGGTGCAGCAGCATTTTCACACTAACAGAAGATGAATCTGTTTGGGGCAAGGAAATCATTCATTCAACAGAACCTACAAAGCCAACCCGTATTCAGTGCAGGGCCGGGCTGTGTGTTGATGGGACCAAGCCAAGGTCCAGATCGATCACCTTGAAGAAGTGGCTGGAACTTGTTTGAAGGCAACCCACCATGTTCACAGTCCCCCCACCCCATCCTGGGGTGCTCTTGGTGCCGTGGACTCATCGGGGAGACTCATCGTTGGAGCCTGAGTGTTTCTGCCTGCTTTCCTCCACCAACTTCTCTTAGATTTGAAGATCGGGTTGCCCTGCCTGGCAGAGTCTACGACATGGGGGCCTGTGGCCCCCATCCTGGGACATGCCTGTGGGGAGGGCCGCTGGGCTCAGCCCCTGCTTGGGCAGCTCAAGGACCCGAAAGCCGGGCCGTGTGAGGGAGCTATGAACGCCCATCTGCCACTTTTACGAGTTTGGCTGCTGCTGTTCTGCTTGGTGAAAATACCGCAATCATTTGGCTTCTTACACAGTCTTCAGGTTTATTTACTTATTTATTTATGCAATCCTGAGGATTTTAAAGTTATTTTGCAGAGAATGTCTGTAGCCGCGAGCACGAAACAAATGCAGGACAGGAGGGCTGACCGCCTCGGCCCGGGCGGGCTCCCCTCTCCCTTCAATGGGGGGACCAGCACCGGGTGGGGCTCCTGCCCCGCGGCTGGCAGGAAGCACCTGGAAACCCAGGTGCCCCTGTTCCCCGGTTCCTGAGGCTTCTGGCCACTCGTCTCTGGATGTTTTATTGGTTGCAAAGCAACTCTCTTAGCAGATGAAGTTAAAGAAAAGAAGCAAAAACCTGTGGCAGCTCCTGCTGGAGACGAACAGCGTGGGGTGTGGGCCGGCGCTCACCGGGGAAAGGGGGTCCGTGTTCCCACTGACGTGGTTGGAAACATCTCATCTAACCCCCCCTCAGATACTGGCTTGATTCTTCTACCTGGTTCTATCTCTTTTCTTGGAAGGTCGGAACTCAGGTGAGTGAACACATGCTTTCTTAAGGTGTTAAAACTACTGAGCCAGCCAGCTTGGGTGTTTGGCAAGGACGACTCGGTTCTTTTCCTATCTGCTCCTCCTCCGGGGCTTGGCCTCCCAGAAGCTCCTGCCTGTGAAAGAACCAGCAGTCTCGCCCCCTCCAGGTGTCTGCCCCGTAGCACTCTGGGACTGCGGCAGTGGGTGTGGGACGCTGGGACTGCGGCAGTGGGTGTGGGACGCTGGGACTGTGGCAGTGGGTGTGGGACGCTGGCCTCTCAGGATGCTGCGGTTTGTATTCAGGGATCTGCACACAGGTCTGGAGGCGCCACATCCCCATGTGGGCTACACTGCATTTGCACTAAGCTGTGCAGCAATCGAACTGGTTTTGCTTAGTTCCTGCCAAGGTTAGAACACGGACCTTGAGTCAGGCTTATTGGTTACTAGTTCTGAAAATTTCTGATGAGAAGAATGTCCTGGGTGCCTGTGACAGAGTCGCACGGCCTGCTCTAGGACAAGTCTCCGGGGAGGACGCTGGATGATCTGTGGTCTGACGAGCAGCCCAGGAACTCCTGTCATCTGGGAAGTTTGGGGAGCCTGAGGCAAGCTTTCAGGGGACCCAAGCAAGCTTCTTCAACCCATGTCCCTGGATTCCTGGGCTGAGCAGGTAGAGGGACACTTTTCTAATGGCCTTGGAAGTCGTTGAGCTGGGGTGCATGAGTTCTGGCTGGAAGAGCCAGGATCCCTGAGCTGTCCTTTGTGACCTGATGCTGTAGGTATCATAGACCTGGCATCACTACGGATGTTGGCTCTGCCTGGCTGGCAAAGATGGGGACTCCCTGTCTCACTGGGTGTCTTCTGAATGGTTTGGCTTAGAACTACTGGTTAACACTCAGAATTGGGGGAGAGCTTCTGAAGGGCCAAGGGGCTGGGGGATCGGCAGTTGCGTGCACAGGATTAAGCTTCACAGGATATCATTTGTCGACCAGGTGACCCCTTTTCTGACCACAGCTCTTGTGCTGATGGTTCAAACTCTGGGCTGATGGGAGCAATGTCCATATTGCAGAGACTTCAGGACAAGATCGGATGGTGGGAACCCAGCAAGGGGATTATGTATGCTTCTCTCGGCAACGTAATCATGGGACCACGATCTTTCCAGGATTCCTGCTCATTCTTGGTTTCCCCATTTGTAAAACGCCCACCTACCTCCCGCGTAATCTAGAGGAGCCATTCACAGAATGATTTTAGAGCACTTTTCAAGGAGAGACTGCAGGGGAATTGCTTCGTAATGGTGAAGGTTTTCACTTGAGTGGATATTGAAAACAAAGGATTGACCTTCCAGAAAAGGAAAACACTCCTAATTTACTACAAATAGAAACAAATACATTGCTAGTTTGTAGCTGTCAGGTCACTTGTTTGCAGCAGGCGGAGACTGGCATCATGAAATAACCATGGATTCATCTCACCAACTGGTTAAGTTGGAGCAAGTTTGGAAACACTCCGTCCAGATCTCTTGAGGCCATCACCCTACATTCTGAACCCCGGACATGGTCTAAAATGGGTACAGCATGTACTCCTTTAGCTAACCCTAGGGGAATAGGCTCTTTAGTGACCATATTTTGCCATAGTCCTTCCTAGAGCTCTCACTTTAGGATGGCCATGATCATTCTGCCATGTTGGATAGATATACATGAATGCCATAGAAAAGCCAAGTGTGTGTGTGTGTGTGTGTGTGTGTGTGTGTGTGTGTGTGTTTTGGGATTAATTACCATGTTCATCTGTGGAGAGACAGGAGGCCCAGTCATTCCTTCCCTGTGAGACCTCTTAGTAACTCAGTGACCAGCGGGGGTATTGTCACTCTCATTTTATGGATGATAAAACCGAGGCCAGAATATTAAATAATTACGTAGGTGACACAGAATTATCAATGTAAGAGCATGACTAGAGGCTGAATCGGAGCTAAAGTGTTCCCCACAAAATTATGCTGCCTTAATAACTGATTCTCTAGGTATTTGCCAAATGTTTTTCTGGCCAACAAAAGAAATTAAATTTAGTCCCTAAGAGAGAGACCAATGGGAAAGAACAAGTGGTCTTGCCTGGCTTTTTTAGGTTAAATCTTACGTTAGAAAGGGTGTGCTTTCTTATTTGTTAGTGTCAATATGATAAATAAAAGTACCCGATTGGTCACGAACATCAGTAAGTAACTGGAATTGACATTTTATAATTATGAAAATTTAAAAATGTCCTGGTGGTAAGGAATGACACTGATAATATTGATGTGTCATGGTCTGAAGGCACTCACTTTAATGTTTATGTATCCCTAATACATAATAATAAAGTAAGCGGGCAAGCATGGGGTTCTAAGAATTTTTCTAATTTATATGATTAATAAACAAGTACTTCATTAAATGGGACAAAGTACTAGTTTAGAATTATGGTGTCGTAGAGTTTCTTCTGTAACCCCTTGCAAGGACCTCTTTAGTAATATCGTAATCTTTATTTCTAGATGACTTTCATTTTTCAGAAAATGATAACATACCTCTAGTATACAACAAAAAGTCTGCCTAACCCTTTGATTTTTAAAGGTTTGCCAATAGATCACGCATCTATTGTAATTACTGATGATAGTCATGCACACCTAATTTTGCATGTGGGGCCAGTCGGGAACAAAGCAGGCAACCTGATGTGGCCGGGAGGCTGGCTGAGGAGCATTTTACCGATATCGGCACATCATCACGAGGCCCCATCTGCCTCTGCTGCAGTCGACAACGTGTTTCTCGGTTCACACAGGTAATCCCTGAGTGGTTCGCAGGGTCGCTGAGGAGGGACCCCCATGGAGTGTCATCCTGTATTTTTTAGTGATTTTTTTTTTTTTTTCAAAATAGTCATTGAAATGCTGCTCCCTCTTTTCAGGGGACCAGTACCCGTGCTCTTGGGGTTGGCACAGCCCGGCAGATCCTGGAGTGGGGCCGGTGGGCTTCCTTCTCGGCTAGAGTTAATTTAGACACAGACTCTCCCCCCTAAGCGGACCTGGGCCCATATACAAGTCAAATCTGCTATTTTTCCTCGGGCAATGATTTATTCCCCTCTTAAATTGGCTGGACCAGTTAGTTTTTTATTTTTATTAAGTCACACTATTCTTAAATGAAACTATTGATTTAAAGTCAGCTTAGTGAGGATTTAATTTGTTTTCACGGGATTAGAGCAGGTAGCATGGGATAATTTTACAATAAAGTGGGACAGAAACGCTCCTTCACACAACCCTCGCTTTTTTTTTTTCTTGCTGGGCTGCACAGACATTACAAATTTCCAAGTAAATTGTGGAAATACATTCATAAATCAGTCCTAATTCCTCTGCCTCCTTAAGAGTGATTCAAAGGAGTGTTTTCCCATGACCTTGTCCTGTTGTCCTTCCAGGGATGGTCCAAGACTTGGTGCTGAGGCCACACAAGTGCCTGAGTGTGCCCGCGTGCGCCTACGGACAGGCGGGAGTCTTCTCTCCAAGGCCAGCGCACCATCCCCGTCCACAGGGTCCTCACTGTGTGTTGCTTCTCTCCGTGCTCCTTCCAGGTCTTCTCTCTGTGGCACATGAAGGGGATAGAGGAAGAAGGGCTTGGGGGGCTCCCTAGCGCTCCCTCTTCCCTGCTCCATCCTTCTCCGTCCCTCTGCTCTTGGCTCCCCAGCAAGGTCTGCACATCTGTGAGTTCTGATGGCAGGAGGGCAGGTGGGGAAAGGGGACATGAGCACCCCTCGTGATGACCTTAAAAACCAACTGACCAAACACAGCCAGCAAGGGTTTCTGTTTGCTTTAAGAAGTACAGCTTGTCACTGCCAGTCTGTTATCTCTGAACTTGGCTGTCACTATCCATTTCAAAAGGAGTCTTTTCTTTCTATTGAAATCAAATAGACTCAGAGCCATTTTCAGATTAATGGCCCTTGGTCTAGAGATTGCTAAACCATTTTGGTCAATCATTCCGAACATTTCCAGTTGTCCCCCGCCCCCTCCCACTGGAGTAGCTGGGATGAGTCTTGCCAAGTGGGAGATGACCAGGTCCGTGTGCGGAAGCCCTCCCGGCCACATCGGGTTGCCTGCTTTGTTCCCGACTGGCCCCATATAGACCCCAGTGCATCTTTAACCCCCTTTGCTTGACCACGGTCTTGACCTCCCAGGGGAACAGGAAGCCAGGGTGCCTTTTCTCTGGAACCGCAGGAGTCTAGCGGAGCAGATGGGAGCTGTGGCTTTCAGTGATGGGGTGAGGGGAGATGGCGGGTTTCCACAGCAGACAGAGACACCAGGGGCTTCTGGGACTTTTTGACATGCTGTGACGTTCGGTGGCACTGTGAAGAGCAGGTGAGTGCGAGCCAGGAGAAACCGGAGATACAGTGATGCTCAGGACCCGGGAGGGCAGCCGCAGAGGCACACGGGCGGAGTCAGCCTGCAGGATGAGAGGAAGGCCTGCCACTGCTGGGAACAAACCCCTGGAAGGCTGGCCCAGAGGGAGCTAGGACCCAGCCACCAGGAGGAAACACAGGGCCACAGAGCACAGGGGTCACCGCAGCGGGGGTAATCTGAGCTGAGCGGGGACTTGCGGAGGTGCGGAAGGTGCAGATGTGCGGATGGATGAAAATAAGGCTTCAGTTGCTTTCTAATAGTCAGAGGAAAGGGTCAACTTACAGGTGTCACAGAAGCAGAAAGAAGCAGACGGAAATGCCAAGAGCTGTAGCGTGGGGACTGCAGGAATGGAGACAGGGATGGAAGAGCCATCAGCATGTTCCAGAGAATTTCAGCATCAGAGAGGGGAACCTGAGCAATGGAAGAGGCCCAAGAGGGCCGTCAAGAGGTCGTCTGCCTGCGTGTGTCTCACAGAGGACACCCGCGTCTTGTCCGGAGAACCCTATAGCCCTCCCTCCCCTGCCACAAAAAGAGCGGTTCAACAAGTAAAGAGAAATGGTTTTTAGGTACATATTAAGGAGTTGATGTGTGCCTGAGTTAATGGTTCTTTAAACTCTGTATTGGTCATTCATAGGGCTTTCTTTTTAATTCTTCGTAATCAGTTGATTCATTTTTTGAAGTCCATAAACAGAAGTGAGTCAAGAAGGGTCAAGAGTGAGTCAAGAGGGGTGCCTGGGCGGCTCCGTTGGTTGACTGGCCAACTCCCGACTTTGGCTCAGGTCATGATCTCAGGGTTGAGAGATGGAGCCCCATGTTGGGCTCTGAGCTGTGTGTGCAGCCTGCTTAAGATTCTGCCTCTCATTCTCTCTCTGCCTCTCCTCTCAGCTCCAAATAAACAAACAAACAACCCCCCAAAACTGAAAGGCAGAGCAAGCTCATACTTTGAGATTCTCTATGGTAATTTTACCATTAAATTCACCTAAGCCAAATGCTTGACTTAATAACTAGGCAAGGATCTCCCTCATCCGCCTCATTAATCTCAGGCCCTGAGCCACCCGTTATCCAATTGGAGTCAGAAGACACCATGTTCCTTGTATGGACTTTGGAATTTCACACATGTTCATGAAGGGGAAGGAAGGGAAAATGGTGTATTGAGGGGTCCTCCTGACCAATTTGGTTTGTTTGGACCCTACAACTGGTCAATGAGTCTTTCTAATTAAGTTACACACTAGAAAAATTTCAGTACTCATGAGTACTGAAATACTGAAATACATAGCAAAAAAAATCGACGGATTGATCTTCCAAATTAAAAGCTTCTGCTCTTCAGAAGACACTGTGGAGAGAAGACGACCCACGCAGTGGGAGAGAATATCTTTCACACACATGTCTGGTAGAATATTGGTATCTAGACTAGATTAAAGTTTCTCAGGATAATAAGAAAAACATCTCAATAAAAAAACATGAGCAGAAGATCTGAGAGAGCCTTCCTCAGACAAGATACACAGGTAGAAAATAACCCCACGACATCATCCGTCATGAATTCTCATCCATTGCCGCTAGGAATGCAAAATGGTGCCCCTACTCTGGAAAACAATGTAATAGAGCCTTGTAAAATGAGACATACACTCACCTTCTTACCCACAATCCCATCCCACACCTACATATTTATCAAAGAGAAATGAAAATATAAAATGTCCACATAAAATTCTGTGTATGTTGAGTTTGCGAGGACAGAATACACCTTCGAGCAACGGATGCTCTGGGATTATACGAACGTGCACATGGTTTTCTTCGTAACTGCCGAACTCCGGAAGCAAACCGAGTGTAGATAAGCAAGTGCGGACTGCCCGCGAGGAAAGGAGCGCTCTGCTCGTGTGCAGTCACGGAGGACACGCAAGTGAGGTATGCTAGGGAAAGAAGCCAAGTTCGAGAGGCGACATACTCTGTGATTCTGTGTATTGGAAGCCTTGGAAAAGAGAGACCTACAGAGACACGAGCTGGTCTGTGGCTGCTAGAGACCGGGTGTGGGGAGATTGGCTGCCGATGGGATTGGGGGCGACGGGAATGTTTCATGTCTTCATTCTAGTGCACGCCTTTACTGACATTGATAATTGTCAAATGATAACTCAATCAATTTGACTTAAAATCTGAAACAAAAGGAAATAAAGGAACCCTTTAATTTACCTTAGGAATTTTGTTCATGTCACTATGTTTGTGTGTAAGAAATGGCTGATTTATGATAAATTTATATAGTTTCTTCCGAAATACATCTCTTCTAGTCAGGAATGTGTTTCCTATTACCAATAAAACAATAGCCAACTTACTGAATGACTTCCATTAGACAGTGCTCGCTGCTGTAAGTCTCGAGGGATATTTTCTCCATTACTTTGCAAATTAAAAGAAGGAAGTCAATGTAATGGTTTTGACAAGACGCAACCTTAAATAACCGGGAATTTTATAGAACATAGACTCGGTAAGGCCAGATGCATTACAATCTGGGGGTTTATTGGATTTTTTTCCTTCTTTTTCATCACTACGTTTTTGAGATTTAACATGACTTTATTCTGTGATTATTTTTGAAGTTTGCTTTTATCTGTATAAATGTCTTTTAACATATTTTTAAAAAGAAATGACCCTGGGTGTAGCATTTGCCGTTTCCAGAGTGTCTCATACCCCCTTGATTTTCTCCAGCCCCTCCTATGCTAGGTCTAGAATCTTCCTACACTAACTTTATAGAAGAGGAAGCAGAAGCTCAAAGATATTAAGACTTTTCCCAGTTAATGAGCAGCAGGGCAAATGCTTGAACCCGGACCCCTTCAGACCAAATCCCACGTGCTCGTCCCTCATCCTCGGTCCTCAAGGATTTTACCGAATAAAGACTCCTAGTGCATGAGGTCTGAGGGGAAGGAGAAATGACCCTTATCCTAGATTATTTAACGTGGAAATGACAATTTACAGTAGCCTTACTCTGATGTAAGCAAATGGAAGGCCCAACCTATTTGAATTTAAAGGTTAACTGGGGTTTATATGTGCGAGAAGAGATATAATGGAGGGTTGGTAATTAGATGAGTGAACAAAAGCAAAACCTGTGTGTGTCTGGTTCTCAGGGAGGTCATCAGACCACAAAGTGCTCATTGTCGTCACGCGTACCACCAAAACGGTTACTGCCATCGAGGGAAGAAGAAGGAAATCAAATAACCCAAGGCACTTTGTCCAGCTCTTTCAACAGAAGAGCTTCATAATACAGAGTGGCTATTATACCCCTTTCAGCTTCTCTGCACTGCTTTTATAAATAGGCTGTGCTTGCTTAGAAAGAGCATAAAGGCAATCTACTGCATAGGCCTTTGTGAAGTCAGGTTTAGCGAGGGCAGCGCAGGATGCAAGGCAGACCCCCTCCCTTGGTCACGGCGTTGTCCCAGCCAAGGCACCCGCCAGGGGACACCGGGGGACGGCCACCTTGGCCATCCCGAAGAAAGGAAACCGATGCAGGTTGGACCCAGAAGTCGGGCAGAGCAGCATGAGGAAACCAACTCGGATAAGAGGAGTGTTCAGAAACGATTCTCTGGCTTGTATTTGGGTCACGGGGTTTTCTGCATCTCCCAGTCTTGCTTTTCAGCTGGCCTCCAGCTCTCTCTCTCCTGCTCTCATTCTTAGGCAACAAAAGATGTTTTCTGTAAACCGAAGGAGGAAGTACAGTCGTCCGACTCTCTGGCTGATGTACCCATGTGTAACTGTAGGGTTTAATTTTGCTTTACATTAATCAAACAACAATAAAGGCCATAAAAACCCCACTAAGAGGCATTTTAACTTAGGACCCAGTGCTACCCACCCAGGGACTTTCCCTATTGTCTTTTCTGGAGCCCCTGTAAAAGCAAGTAGAAGCAACAGAAAGAAAGAAAAATTGAGCCACATTTTTTTTTTTATAGAAAGGGAGAAAACATGTAATAAATTAAGGGTAGTGGGAGTGAAATCAGGCCAGAGGTAAACGACGTTTAATTGTGTGAGCGGCTCTCCCTTCTGGTCCCTGCCAGCTGCTGCCGTTACTGCTACCTTCCTGTTTTAAGATGGAAGCGATGATGGCAGACACGTGCAGACACACAAAAGAACCTATTTGGACTGGCGTGTCAGCTCATCTTTATCAAATGTTGCACAGGTATATTTTGTTGCCATGCTTCATTACCCCAGAATGGCATGCCTGAAATGTTTGTCTCTTCTATAAACCCAATAGCTTTCCCAGCCAGGCACATCTGACAGAGAAAAGACGGGTGTTTCTTTCGCAGGCATGGGTTTGTAAAGGCCGGGCAATTAAGGAGAGAGAGAGAGAGAGAGAGGTGCGGGGAGAAGGAGAGAGGAGGGAGGAGGAAGAGAGGGAGGAAGGGAGAGAGAGAGAGAGGAAGGGGGAAGAGAAAGAGGAAGAGGAATCTATTTAAAAAATTAGATGTTGTATTATGTGCATGTTTTCCCTGTCCCGAATAAATAAAGAACACATAAAAAGCTGCATAATGAGTCTGGACTGGGTTTTAGAAAGGGTCATTCCCCAGTGATTGGGAAAAATCCTATGCAGACATCCAGTGGTTGATTTAAAATACGAAGTTTTGAAAATAATTTGCGTGGAACAAAAGGGGACAGGGCAAGTGTCGGGAGAAGTGCCACGATGGTAAACACGACCGTCGGTAGAAATGAAATTTGGCTTCTTGCACACGTAGGACTCCTGCATCAAAATCCACCTGCTGTCTTCCAGTAGCCTACTGGAAAACCAATATTTTAATCCTGCATGATATAGATTAAGTTCTTGGGAATTAGAACTGGGTAGGCCTATATTTTATTTTTCCCCCCTTAGAGCAACTGTGGTAATGGCTTTTGCAAATCAGAGAAGGAGGTATGAAGGTTTGGCAAAGCGGAGGTATGTTAGGTTTCCAGCCTTTCCTCTGGGGAGACTGCCTGTTGGATCCCACAGGCTCCACGTAGCCCCAAGGAAGGGCCCCAGGGCTTTCCTCAAATCAAAGGGCTGTGTGGTTGGGAGCGAACTCAGTGCTCCTGGCAGAACTATTACTAATTAAGACCGTTACTGGCTCTCTCTAAAAGAAAGGGAAATAGTAATGGATGGGGGCTTCAACATGGGGGGTTTCCCAGAAAAAAACATAATGAACCCCGTGTTCCTTTTGTTGTTCTTTTGTCTTCTCCAAGGGATGATGGGATGCCGGAGGATGTCTGGACAGAAATTTGCAGAACCCTTCAAATCTGAGGGGGATGTGGGGAAAGCTCCTTAAGATCTGATCAGAAACCAGCCAGCCAGGTGTGTTTTAGTGTTCAGTCTTTTTGATTTGAGAAAGGTGCCACCGTGCATGTATATTTTATACTCAGTAACTTCTCAGGGAAGGGGCAGTGCTCTCAAGTGCATGAGTCCAAGGTAGGAATCTTCAGTCTAAATGGGAAAAAAAATAGACACTAGGAATAGGTTCATGCCAGTAAAGTTTAGGTCAGATTTTGTCGCAGAAGTAGCTATAAAAGTCTTCTCAGTGTTCAAACATTTTTGGTTTTTGTAATTGCACATAAGGGATGTACACCCATACTCTTTCTTTTCCCACAGGCACTCAGTTTTTATTGTGCAAATTGTAATCATAAGAAAAAGAAGACAGTATATACCTGTACTCTTAATAGAAAAACATCACTAAAGCAATGCGTCCTCACACAGACCCGCGAACCCCGAGGAACGCGACCGCTCCCCATGCAGGGGACAGTGCACCTCAGCAGGGCAAAGTTGCTCTGCATGGGACGTTTTCTCCACCAGCTGACATTTTCTCCAAAGTTCAACGCAACCGGTGAACTGTATCCAAGTGACAAGGCGGGAAGGAGGCATTGCTTCGTGGCATGGTGAGGGGACCCTGTGGCATGGTGAGGGGACCCTGTGGCATGGTGAGGGGACCCTGTGGCATGGTGAGGGGACCCTGTGGCATGGTGAGGGGACCCATTGTTGCTCTGACTTATCCCTGGGCTGCTGTTCCCCAGGAGAGACACCTACACTCGTCCATCCCCTGGCCCGGAGCATTCAGGACTCGAGAGCTCAGATGCTCCTTTCCTCCCTGTGTCCTAGGCGGGTCAGCCCTGTGCTTGTAAGTGACACGCCTGAGTCCCTGACAACATGAGGGCCACTCTCCCAAGTTTGCCATTGACTTGTTTTATGTCCCCTCCTGCCTGGGGCATGGTCTGCAGCTGCCTGGCTTGCGTGACCTCGTGAAGGTCACACTGCTGCTCTGGGCCACCGTGTTCTCGTCCGTGGACCCCCTCTGAGCTGCAGGGACCTTTGTCTACTTTTCCACCCTGGAAAAAAAAGTATGTTATATTTTCCTTTTTTAAGAATTGAAAAAGGCCGAGTGTGTGTGTGTGTGTGTGTGTGTGTGTTTGTGCACGCACGTGTGTGTGTGTGTGCGTTTAATCCCCCTACGGTGGAAAAGAAACACATTTTCATAATTTATGAACAGTTCCGGATGGTGGCGTAAGTTTTAATCCTGGGCTTTCCATTAGAACTTTGTAAAAGAATCTATTTATGGCCCATCAAAGAAACCCAGGCCCTGGGACTGCACAGGCCACGAAGGCTGGAGCATAGCAAACGCCTGACAGTCTCCTTTTGGGAACATCACTAAATAGGGCTTCACAACAAAAGTTTCCCCAGAAGAACTCTCTCTGTGGCTGGAGTTTCAGGGTTTCCTTAGGCTGAGTTAATTAAATGTTCACCAGAGGCAGATGGTATCGGGAAAAACGCAGGTAGTGAGTAGAGAGGTGTTGTGGTGAGTTCCAATGCTCATAAAACCAACCCTGTTTGCTGACTTCATTGTCACATCTGTATTCACAGGAAACGGAGTGGAAAACCAACGTGTGATCTTCAGGAGCCTTCCCGAGGACAGTGGGGGCTATGGTGGGCAGCAGGACCGGTTCCCCCAGCCGCCCAGCCCCGGCTTGCGAGGGCACGGCTCCACTCGCAGGGGCCGAGGGACTGATCCCTGAGCCTAAGCGCACGGGGGACGCATTTTTGCGCTCCCGATGGCTTCGTCACTTGCCCGGTCCTGCCCAGGGCCGACCACTTCTTCCCTCTCCCAGCAAGCCAGCCGTGGGAACTCCAAGGGGAGAAGAGGGGAAATAGAGTGGTTGTTATTTCATCCAGCAGAAAAAAGCAGCCCCTCGGAGGAGAATGATCGATATTATTATAAGCGAGGTGTAGCTCAGGGCAGGTGAGCAGTGTGTTAATGAGACGCCACCTCCCGCTTTCTGACGGATGACTGTCACTGTTCAAGCGCGCGGGCCTGAAGGATGGCCGGGTCATTCTGCCCTGCAGTTGGAGCGCGCTGTCTTCTTTCTTCTGTTGGTGTCTCCGATCTGCTGACCTGAGAATGACCCAGCAGAGGTGGAGCTGGAATTAACATGCCATTTTCTCTAGTTACATTAAAAAAGGGGGAGTGGGGACAGAGGAAAGAAGGATGAGAAAATCGGAAACAGAGAGAATGTGTTAGCTCGACAGCAAAAACATGAATCCTGTGGCAAGTCCCCACGGTGTTTTAGGCTAATCTGTTCCTAATAAAGATTGAAAACATACATGAAGGCTCAGTTTGTCACGCCAGTTTAGTCCACATGAAGAAACACTCTATGTCTTCTCTGAATACGGAAGGAAGGTGACACGGCAGCTCGTGGTAGCTGCGTGCCCTCATCACCAGGGGCCCTATCTGGTCCACACTCTTCTGCACTCGGTAGGGTTTATTTACTGAGAACCTATCCTTTGCCAGTCATTACTCTGTCTTCTGGAAAATCTGCTTTAAAAAGTATTTTCAAGCTGCACATTGAATTCCAAACTTAGCAAAATGTAAATAAAATATTGGCGCTGGAACGTCCGAATAATTTCATTTTGCGTGGGAGTCTAACATCCCACCCCTGTGAGGTTGTCTGACTCAGGTGGCTTGTTAGTAACAAGTTTGTAGCAAAGCTGGGGGGCCAAATCCTTCTAAATGCTTCCTCTTGATTTTCTCTGGAAGATGCGCTTGCAAGGGTCTCTCCACTTCCTCCCCAGTTAGAGATGTTCTTTCTCTAACTTCCAGACAATAGTGACTGGTTTTTATTTGTTTATTTTTTTATACATACCCTGTTGGGCCACTGGTTTAACACCATAAGAATTGGCTGATTTGGGTCCTTTAGAAGTAAGGAGAATGTCATGATTTCATGATTTCATTAAACATCCTGAGACTTTTTATATGGTCTCGATAGAATCTTGACTGGGGGATCTATCTAACGTTGTGAAGGTGTTACCTGGCCTTTATGTGTTCTATCTCAGTATTAACAGCAGAACATGACACTTGATTTTAGTAGGTGTGAAGGTGGCAGAGATGTCTGTCAGAAAAACCGCACCATCTTTGTGCACTCAGGCAGATTGCAAGATAAACACTGGGAATGGATCCACAGGCTACTAACTATTAACAGGAACAGATGAAACAATGTTACCATGATTCTGAATGAGCTTGTTTCCCCCCATTCATAAGAGGAAGATGGTGTGTTAGTGGCAGGTTATGGTAGGCTTACCGTAAGCATATTAGATCATTGATCCTCCTTTAAGCTGACCTATATGGGGAGTTATACATTACATAGTAAATTTGGAAACAGTAACATTTTCCTATGCCTTTAGAGATGAGACTTACTCAAAATGAGCATCAAAGAGTCCAAGTTGTTTGGGTCTGTGTGTGATTGCATCTTTAGATCTTGCCATGTAGTTATTTTGGATTTTCTGAGACAATTCTGAATTCAAGCAATTTACAAATTTTCCAGTGAAGTGATTCATTAACGGTATAATGAAGTGATGGATAATTATAAATCAGTTCATAAATCAGAAAAAAGACCATTGTTAGACTTAGTGTTCCACAATTTGGTTCAGAAATGGACATGTTAATTCTATAACAAATTGCCAAATTGTATTATTCTCGGTAGGGAAATTGTCAAGGGTCTACTGGTATCTGAGAATCATTTGTGGTTGGGACTTCCAATGAGATCAAAGGGGGTTCTTGTTTTCCTCGATTTCAGGGGACATTTAAAACATACCTGTTGGTATCTACTGAGTCTCAGGCATGGTTTATCGACATCTACGATTAGCTGTGGGGAGAGTCTACCCACTAAGCAAAGAAGGGCAAGTGCCAGCTAGACTGAGGGCCTTGTATGTCTGTGCATTACAGCTTTTGAGTGGTGGGACACGGGGCTCCAGTCCAGAGAACTTGGGCACGTAAGCCCCCTCCTTCCTGATCTGCAGGCACTTCATCCGTAACATCATGGAGTGCTTGAGGGTCTGCTGAGTCTCTGCCCACATTCCATCATTCTGCTCAACGTGCACCATTCTGCCCTACATCAAAAGACCACAAGAAAGAATGTGTAATTAATGAGCTACTGAAGCATATTTTGTCCCTTCTGGATTAGAAATACAATCAAAGGTACCGACGTTCAAATTTGTAGTGAACGTTGGGCGCGAGAGTGAAACTCACTGGGTATGTAATCTATTTACGTTTCGGCTGGAAGCTGACTTTTTTCATTTCTGGGACAAGCCACTTAATCACATTTGGGTTAAAAACCATGGACCAGTGAGGAGAGGACCCACTCAGTAACAATGAGCGTGCGGGCTGTCTTCCTGACGGCGTGGCCTTGCTTGTTCCTGCTGATCCTTGATGCATAGGCTCAGAGGAGAAACCTCAAGATATGAGAGAATGAATCTGTCAGATCCATTTTTCTTCTTTTTCTTGAGGGTGAATTTATTTTTCATGTTTTGAAAGGAGTGTGTGACCATGTTGCGACAAAGTCCTTTTTCCCCTGGAATCATATTTCCATTTTCATTTCTAACAAAGCACATATCTGGGTCTCAGTATCTCATTGGTTCATCTCTCTCTGTCCAACAATCCTTTGCATTTCAGACTTAATGCCAAAGGAAGAAATGTTGTGAATGCAGCTCATAATGATGATGGATTACAACGTGAGGAATCGTGGCCGGCGAGTTGGCCAAATTACCCAAGCCTGCCGTGGTGCTGACTTGGGTCTGAATTATGGAGAAGATGAATTTTGGAATCGTTTCTCCTGCTAGGACAATGAATAAGCTTTGTTAGTAGAAACGTTGTGGGAAACAGTGGTTGTGTAGAATCAGAAATACAACAAAGTGGAGGCTGGGAGATTTGGGCTGGCGTCCAAGAGCCCAGAAGCATGCACAGACACAGGAGGGAGTCGGAGAGGCAGGGGATGCTTGTGGGGCCAATCCCGCAGACTCTTCCAGGCACTCAGCCCCCCTCACCCCATCCCCCGTGCTGTGCCGGGATCCTTGACCTCTGCCTGACGGGATGCCTGGTGCTGAGGAGACTGCGGATGGCTGTCAGCTCATCTCTCGGGGACACCAGATGACCACGTTTCCCTGCTGGATAACAGCCTTCTTCGTGACACTCCTTACACCTTCAAACCCGGTCAACCCACTGAAGACTGTGCCTCACTTACAGCTGCTCTTTAAATAAACAACTGCTAACACAGAGGGTCGGACGCCCTGAAGTGTGTACCTTCCAATATTTGAGCCGTGCCCATTTGCCTCTGGCCTCCTTGCAAGGGAGGCCTCCCCTCTACGTGTGCCCTGCACCAGCTCTCCTCACTCCTGGGGGTCCTTCCATGAGCTGTCCTCCTTGCTTCTCTTTTGTTTCTGTCCCTTCAATGGCTCCTTCCTCTCAACATTTCCTCAAATTCTTTCACCCTATCAAATGCTGGTTTGGCCACACTTTTGCCCTGTTCTCGCCCCTCATTCCTCAACTCACTGCCTGTGCACTTTTGCCATCCATGCCCTAACACAAAACCACCAGGGACATGACTTTCCAATGACTCTCTACCAATAAGAGAGTTCTGAAGGGCCTGCCATTGTTGACCGCCTCAAGCAGGCTTCCGGGGGATCTAGTTGGTGGTAACCGAACGTGTTCTACGTGCCAGGCTCTAGGCTAGGCCCGGAAAATAAGAGCGAGAAATTCACAGTCCCATCCTCAAGTGGTTTATGGTTTAGCAGCTGGATTCTGATGAGAAGCTGAGAAATCATAATACAGTCTCATGGGGCTGTCGTGGTGACGATGACCGTGTGTGACAGAAGAGCCATTCGTGGTGAGGGCTGTGCTGATGTGGGTACACGAGGGCTCCTCCTTGCTTGGGTCTTTACTGACTTCTTTCATCTGTGTTTTAATTTGTTCAGTTTATGGGTCCTGTATGTGTTTTGTTAAGTTTACACACTAAGTATTTCATTTTTTAATTGATTGCTAATGGTCTTATGTTTCTAATTTTGACTTCCCCTCATTGTGACTATATCCAAATGTAGTCAACTTCTCCGTGTGGATCTTCTTCCTGCAAACTTACTGAACTCAACTTGTTGAACATTTCTTATGGATTCTTTGGGAATCTGTAGAAATAATGAAGGAAATAATGCCATTTGCAAGTGGAGAGAGTTTTGTTTCTTCCTTTCTATTCTATATGCTTTGTACTGATTATTTTCTGGCCTTACTGAAGTTGTTAGAATTTCAAGTAGGATGTGTGGTCATCCCGGCCTTGTCTCCAGTTTTAAGGGAGTATCACCCAGTTTTCCATCATCAAGTAAAATGTTAGATGCTGATTTTTTTGGAGATGTTCTTTATCAAATTGAGGTATCCTTGTATTCCTAGTTTTCTGAGATGTTTCTTTTGTATGTTTCATTTTGTTTTTTAAATCATGAATGGATCCATGTGTCAGAACACATACTATGCATTATTTCAATTTTTTAAGGTTTTTGTTTTATGGTCTGGCATGTTAGGATATGCTCTTTTCCCCCCCTTGGTAATTGTCCCATGGATCTTTAGAAAAAAAAAATCCTAAAAATGAATATTCTGCTGTTGAATAGAATGTTCTGTATGTTCTGTTGGTTGATTTTTTGCTCAGAACTATATCCACGCTGACTTTCTGTCTAGTATAGTACTGTCACTCATATAGACGTGGTGCTAAAGTCCTTCACTGTAATTGTAGGTTTGTCTATTTCTCCTTTTAGCTCTGTCAGGCTTGGTTTATTATTTCTTGAGTCTCCATTGTTTGATGCATTCACATATATATCTTCCTGACAGATGGATCATTTTATCATTAGGTAATGTCCTTCTTTTTTCTTTCTTATCTAATGATTTTCTTTGCTCTCAAGTGTACTTTTTCTGAATATTTCTACTCCTGCTCTTTGGGGATAAATATTTGCATGATATCATTTTTCCATCCTTCTACTTTCAATCAATCTATGGGTTTGAATTTAGAATGAATTTCTTTAAAGCAGCATATGGTTGGGTCCTGATTTTTTTTTCTCCATCGTGTCAATCTCTGCCTTTTACTTTGTGTATTTAGACCATTTACACTTAAAGTATTTATTGATATAGTAAGGGTTAGGTCTGCCATTTTATCATTTGTTTTCTGTTTCTTTCTTTCTTTTCTTTTTTTTTTTTTTTTTGTTCCTCTGTTCCTATTTTCTTGCTTTCCTGTGGGTTCCTTAGGACTCCATCTTGATCTATTTATAGTGTTTTTGAATGTATCTCTTTGTATAGTTCTCTTGGTGTTTACTCTGAGTGTTACAATATACCTATATGACTTATCACAGTCTATTGGTATCAACAGTTTACAACTTTGAGTGAAGTGTGGACACTTTACTTCCATGTAGGTATCTTTACTTCTACACATTTAAGAGAAACTTTCTGGAGTGTCTGATTATCTTATAATCCTTGTTTCAAGCATCACATATTATTTAAAAAATTCACAAGGAAAAGGATAGTCTATGATATGTTCTCATACTTATACTCTTTTCATTGTTCTTTTATCTTTTTTGATGCTCCAAAATTATTTCTTCTTCTTCCTCTTCTTCCTCCTCCTCCTCCTCTTCCTCTTCTTCTTCCTCTTCCTCTCCCTCTCCTTCTTCCTCTCCTCCACCTCCTCCTCCTTCTTCTTCTCCTTTTTCCTCTTTTTCTTGTATTTTCTATATGCTTGAAGGATTAACTTTAGTCATGCTTTCAGAGTTGATTTGCTAGTGAGGAATTCTTTTTTTTTCCCTTTTCATCTAAGAATGTTTTTATTTCTCCATCTTGAAGAGTAGTTTTACTGGTTGACAATTCTTTTAGCACTTGAAAAACATTGTGCTACTTTCTTCTGGCCTCCATAATTTCTACTGAGAAAATCTACTGAGAAAATCTCTACTGAGAAAATCTCCATAATTTCCACTGAGAAAATCTCTTGTCACTTAAATTCATGTTCCCCTCTAGGTAAGGTATCATTTCTCCTTAGTTTTCAGTGGCCTAATTATGATGTAACTCAGTGTAAATTTCTTTGGTGTTACCCTATTTGGGTTTTATACAGTTTCTTGAATCTGTATGTTTAGGGCATTTACCAAATTTGAGAAGTTTTCATACATAATTTCCTCAAATATTCTTGTAGCCTTGCAGTTCTTCTGCCCACCTTCTGAAAGGATATGATGTGAATGATCTTTTATCAGCCCCGTTTGTGGTGTCAATTCACTTACTCATATTGTGTCTTCTCTCTGTTGTTCAGACCAGATATGTTTCATTGATCTGTCCTTCTCTTCACTGATTCTATACTCGGTCTTCTCCATTCTATTATTGAACACTCTACTATTTAAAAAAATCCTGTTATTGTATCTTTAAGTTTTATTATTTCCATTTGGTTCTTTTGTATGACTTCTGTTTCTCTGCTGACATTCCTCTTCTTTTTCATTTGTTTCAAGATATGCTGTAATTGCTTATCAGAGCATTTTTATGCTGGGTACTTTAAAATTCTTGTCAGATAATTCTAACATTTGATTCATCTTAGTGTTAGTGTCAGTTGATTAACTTCTCATTCAACTTGTAATTTTCTGATTTTTGGTATGATGGGCATTTTTTTTTTTTTTTTGTATCTTGGATATTTTCACTATTATGTTAGGAGTCTTTGAGTCTTTTAAAATATTTTACATTAGAAGAGAGTCACCCTATTTAGGGTTTGCATGTAGGTTCTCGCCTGTCTTTGTAGGCTGTGGATCCAATGACAATTAAATTTTCATTTCTGTGGTGTTGTTTTGGTCTGCTAAATTTATTTTGTGTTGCTGGAGTTCTGGTGCTGCCTGAGGAGACAGATGACAATTCCCCAGACTGAGCCACCTAGGATTTCTAGGGAGAGGAGGAGAGTCTCTGACCTGTGGGGATAAAGAGACTTCCCATGTCTGGCCACTTGTTATGGTAGGATTCCCCTTCCTCATGCTGCTCCATGTCACAGTGAGGGTGAATAAAGTGAATGAGAGTACCTATCTTAAAATAATAAAATAGGGAAATAAATAAAGGCAACTTAGTCATGGTGGAGAAGGTAGGTTAGAAACAGGATAGATGAACAAGAAACAAGAGACAAAGAAAGAAGAAGTTGGGTGAACCATCAGTGTTCCATTAACAAAGATGGTCAGCACTGAAGAAATAGCAGAGGGCAGTGCAGCCAAATATAAAATGGTCAGTCTCTTATTAGACAAATTAAATTCAAGGATCTTTTTTTAAAAAAGGTTATTTATTCATTTGTCAGAGAAAGAGAGAGAGAGAGAGACAGTGAGAGAGAGGGAATACAAGCAGGGGTAGCTGGAGAGAGAGAAGCAGGCTTCCCAAGGAGCTGGGAGCCTGATGCAGGGCTCAATCCCAGGATGCTGGGATCATGACCTGAGCTGAAGTCAGACCCTTAATGACTGAGCCACCCCAGTGCCCCAAGTTTAAAGATCTTTAGAATATTTTTCTTAAATTTCTTGGAACTAAGAATGCTAAGTAGCTACATCAGGTTTGTGTGGACAAGTCATTGAGTGAGCATAGAAATAGCACCAGGAAGAAGAAGTTGAGAATTCAAGATTGTGAATCCCAAGTCAGTCAAGTTCTGGGGAAGCCACGGCTGAAGAGACACACCCAATTATAAACAACATTGGATCAATTACGAATAAGATTGATTCAATGTGGTCGGCTTACTAAGTTAGGGGAGTGAAAACATTGGAATAGAGGAAAATTTAAAGTATTCAGATTTTTGGGGATTAAATGCAACTAAATATTTTGTTGATTTTGTTTTCAGCAATGCCAAAATCATGTATTATATTTCATATAAGCTTTATGAAAATTTTACATGTAAGCCATGAATCTGAAGTACAAGAAGCTGTTCAACTCTTTTGAAAACATGATTTCCTTGGATTGAGTTTATAGTCAATCCATTCTAGACCATATTTAATTTTAGCAAATCCTATGTTCACTGAGATATCCATCATGAGATTGGGAATAATAACATTAATTCTCTTGGAAGTGAATTTGGATTAAATGAATCACACAAAATTCAGATCTTGAGGAACAATAATGACTTTCTAAAAAAAATTGTCTTTAAATACAATAACCTAAGGCCTCACAGTTGAAACACTGTTAATATACACATTGGCAAAGGTGAAACACAATAACAGGACTGTAAGTAGGTATGTTTCTGGAGGGAAATACAGCAATAGAAAATAAAAAACAAAACAAAAAAAAGAAAACAAAGAAAATAATCCCTGATACAAAATAAGCTTTAAAAGTCTTCATGTACCATAATGATACCTTAAAAGCTTATACTAAGGCAAGATTTAGAGATTATTTTAGAGAAAAAAATACTGATATGTTATTGGATAAATTGGAAATTCTGTCCATAAGTTTTTGTGGAAATCTTGAATTCAGTAGAAAGGACACATTCCTCACGTTTATATTTGAGTGTCTATCACAATCTTGTTGTGTATGTGAGGACAGTAGAGTGAGTCTTCAGTGTACATGGTGCCAGATCAAGTGCTCAGTAGAGGGGCAGGTCGCTGACCTCAGTTTGGGGACACCTCCAGCCGTCTCTCCCTCCTTTTCTTTTCCTGTGTTTCTTTTCCCTGGAGTCTTGTCCTCTACTCATTTTTTTTTTGTCTTTTTATTCCTTCTTCCTAAATGGTTTCAAACCTGTGCACAGTAAACATTTAACAATACTTCTTGATTTTGAGAAGAATGCAGAGGTGACCTTGAGGTCATTAATTGATTAGGTCCTACTTCAGGGGCTCTAAATCCGGTAGAGTGCACATTTCTGCATTTACCAGAATTTGAATTAGGAACATCTAAAGCAGGAAGCCCCTGCCTTCACATGGAAAGTGTCTTACGCTCAGCATGCTGAGTGTTTCAGGAAGTGAGTGTAGGCTAGGTCTCCTGAGTCACACACCCAGGGACGTGCACTAGCTGTTGACATTTTCGCTGGATCAGAAGCATCCCGCACACTGGCCAGGGATGTGCTTGAGCTCACAAGGGTCTGGAAGGCTGAGTTCTTCTGCAGAGACACTCAGGGCTTTGATGTGAGCACATGGAAGTCACCGCCTGAACAAGGTAACATCATGTTTACGCTATTGGGTGCTGGGCGGGTGGGTGAAGACTTTGGGATGAGTCCATTGTTTAAGGAGGGAGGTGACTCTCCATCTCTCTCTCGTTTTTTTGTTTTGTTTTGTTTTCCTGAAAGAAGGCTGCTGAATCCACTCAGTTGTGGCAACATATTTTTAAGTGAGGAGTGGCAACATTTGAACTCAACTCAAAAAAGCCCGGAAATTCTAGGTGAAGGCAGGAAATTGTGCTTGACCTTTGGTGTCTGCTGGTGGAGCCCTGTCAGGAGGAAATGGTGTGCATTGCGTGTAGGCCAGAATACTTCCTGGATTTTGTAAGGGTGGTTCCGATCCCAGTTGCTTTAGGAAACGGTAAGTTAAAGCCCTTGAGGTAGCCCGGTGAAAGACTGTTGTGTTGTCTACACGGAAGGCAGAGGTGACACTACCTGTGCGCAGAGGCGGAAGTGACCGTGACTTTAGTTCTGGCTGTTTTACGAAGTGGGTTGGGACAGGCCCACCAAGGGGCACTTGGTGTCCAGAGGCCTCTTAGAGGAACATGGTTCACCAGCCTTTTCTCACGTGGACATGGACAGGGACTTAGGGATGTCGTGTGGATCTACCTTGTACGACCAGAAGAGCAACTTCTTCAAACCTGCCCATGGTGACAGCACTGTCTTCTGATGACAGCCGTAATCATATTATCATCGTAGGAACCCTTTAATATACAGAAACATACAACAGAGAACTGAATGGCTCTCACACTCCAGCTTGATAAATGTAACACGTTATTTCATTTTTTCCCTTCCTGATGATGAGTAAGGATCATTTTTTTCTCATAAGTTTACTAGATCTTTATTTTGCATAGATGTGTGAGAATTGTCTGTTAGTGTGCAGTTTTCTACTGCATTTTGTATTCATGTTTTTGGTGTTGTATAATAACTTCAAGCATTAGGAAAGTTCTCCTGGTTTGTCCCATGCACCTGGGTATTGTATCTGGGGGCACACACAGATACAAAGATATTCCTTGTTTCCCAGAGAAGTTATTTCGCTGTTAGATGTAGTGAATAATGCAAGCCTTGGTTTGGAAGAGCTCCATCTGTAGATGGGAGTATGCTACGGACGATTCATCAGTCACCACATGCGTGTACGTGCAGACTTGTAAGCGCTAGGAGGTGTAACCTCATTGTGGGGCGGGTGAGCCTCCTTGCCTGTTCCTCCAGGCTGTCAGGAGTCCCCATCCAGGCGGGGCGCTATCTCCTCCCCAAGCTGATGGCACCTGCCTATGGATCGTTGGGCTGCACTCTCCACCTGTCCCCACTCCAAGGCACCTCTGTCCCAACTGCCTTGTGGAATTAGAACATGGGCTTGGCCATCAAACAGGCATGAGCTCAAATGGCCTCATCACAGGCTCAGAGCAGGATAGCAGTCACACTGTCACACAGTGTGTCACAGTCACACTGTGTGGGGGGGAAACACCAACCTCCCAGGAGTGATGTTAGGGTACATGTATGTATACACACATGCGTGCAATCACAATACAGCAGGTGCACACACAGCACAGCAGGTACACACACCACACACAACAACACATACACACAGATGCACATAGACTCGCATGCACATTCACGTACACTTGCACACACATCCACCTACACACATAATACACATATGCACACATAACATAGACACACATGCATCTACACATATACACACGTGCCCATGCACGTGCGTGCGCACACACACACACAGCCGTGCATGTACCACTTATGTACTAGTACACGTATGCATATGTGCACATGCACATGCAAGAGGGAGGACACCCAGCACACAGTGGGCCTACAAGACCCTAGTGGGGCCTGCAGCAGTCTGAGGGAGTGCCTGAAGAGCAGAGGCAGCATAAGACCGAAAGTTCACTTCCTGTTCCTCTACTTTGATCTGTGCCTGTGGGCTTCAGACGCAGGATTCAGGGAGCACACGTGAAGGTGCTGATTTCCCACTTCCTGAGCCACGGGTGTGGCCGAGAAGCCAGTGAGGTGAAGCGGGTTGGAACACCGTCCGGTCTGCAGAAGTTCTGAAGGGTGTGCAGGTGTCGCCAATGGGGAGCATTTCAGAGGAGCGGGCGTGCAGGAGGGACACAGTGGCCTGCCAGACGTCGCTGTCAGCCCTGGCACAGCCTCCTTTGCTACCAGTGCAGAGCGCAAGGCCACACCAGGAGTAACGGTTATAGGCGGATAATCGTCCTTATTAATGCTCTCGGAACTGTGGATTGGCAAAATGTCCACGTCATTTTTCAGCCTAGAAAATGGCTTTGGAAACCTTCAGGTGGGAGTTCTAGCACTTTCTCTTCCCGCAGGCCGAGCGTCTGGCGTCGCTCACCATGTTCCTGCCCCGAGCCCTCACCAGGTCCCCCGCTCCCTGCCCGCCCCGGCCCGGGTGACTCTTCCTGAAGAACGTCACAGGAGACCGGGTGCTCAGTGAGGGCCGTGGGGCCATGTCCAGGCCTCCTCCAGGAGATTCCATGCTTATCTTGAGTATTTATTTTGTATTTGAATGTTTGCTCGGTTCTGGGGGCTGCATAGGTGCCTGTGTGGACTGGCAGCTCGTCTTCTAGAACTTGCTCCAGCTGAACGGCCTTGGGCAGGCACCTCCTCTTAGAAACCTGTCCCGTGTCTTACTTCTGTGTGAACTTGCTCCCCTTGTCGACCCTGAGGATTCCAGATACCTCTGGAATGTTCCGCCCGAGAAGCTACGTGCTCAGGCACCCCCTCGTCTTCTGACACTTATAATGACTGCCTGCAGGGATTTCTCCCTCGTGGGTCTGCCTCCTGGACGCCCGTCCCTGCCGGGTAGAGAGCGGCTCACCGCAGGGGTCTGCTCGGCTCAGGGCTGTTCCCCTTGGATCTCTCCGCAGGCTTCCATGCCTCTCAGCTGCTGACTTCACGGAGTGTGAGTGTGTGTGTGAGTGTGTGTGCAAGCATGTGTGACGGTGTGGGTGAGTGTGCGTGTGTGGGCCCAGATCTGCACTGCGGAGCCCCGTTGACTCATCAGTGAAATGGGGCACCAGCAGCTGTCCTATGAGAGTGTGAGGAGGAATGAATGAATTCGTCAGTGACAACTGCTTACAGCAATCCTGGCGTCCAGCCGTGTTTAGTAACCGTCCCTGTCTTGTCCAGGAGGTCCAGCAGCGTCGGGGAGTCCAGGAGGAACGGAGACACATCGCGCTGACCCCTCCTCACTCCCCATGAGTGGGTCTACGGAACGGCTCATTGCATCCACGCAGCGCTGGTCATCGGCGGCCGGTTACTGCGAGCGCCTGCTCCCGCCTTCCACGGACCGACGGACGGCAGCCCCGGCCTCCACAAACCTCCGGCCTGACGTCGGCAGTTTCAGAAACACCCGAGCCAACAGAGTCAGCTTCTTGGGCATCTTTCTGTGCGCGTGACAAGAGGGAGAATATTGGACTATTTCCCGCATCTCCCTGTAGTCTGGTAACCTGATGTGTAGGATCAAACCCCATTCTCTTCTCTGGGTTTTGCACGGACCTCCTGCTCGTTCGCACGGAGAGCTACCCGGACTCGTGACGTCAGCCACCGCAGACGCCCTGCATTTGTCCATTCGTTCTCCCGCGATAAACATTTGCAAGAGTTTCTAGTTCCACACCCAGGACCACAGAGGAACAGTTTTGTGAAATTAGACACTCATTTCTTTGGCTTGACTTGAAAGGAGGCTGTCAACTCAGTCTGGACGGGCAAGGGACGTGTTGAGATCTACGGGGATGCAGGTCTCAGGAAGGAGAGTGGCGGCGAAGCACTTAGAGCATTTCCCAGGAAGTCACACTTGGGCCACTATGGGAGCAGAATATATTTCCATTACGAAGTGCTCCTTTGTCCCAGCTAAAGCAAGAGTCACCATGTAGGGAGTGCCGCTGCGTGCCAGGGGCTTCCACGTGTGACCTCACGCCTTCTTACCGCGCTTTGGGGAGATGACATCATTTCCTCAACTTTATAATTGAGAAAGGCAATGCTCCAAAAAAGTGAAATGGCTTGCCCCAAATCAAAGAGGGAAGAAGCGGCAGGACTGGGATGGCTGGGATGTTCCACCGGAATCCGGTGATCGTTTTGGAAGGAAGAAAAGAACAGGCCGGGTCCGTGAGATGCTCATGATTCACTTTGGTCTGTCGTGTATGACAAGTGCTGGGGAGAAACAGAGGCCCACATGCCTCCTCCAGGAGAACCCACGTAAACGCACAGAGAAGTCCCGCACGCTGACTGTATTTCAAGTGGTTCCCAGCACCTTGTGCGACTGCAGGACGCAGCCAAATTCAGGCAACAGGGACAGAAAAAGAGACTTTGTAACCTCTGTAGATGGATCTTAGTTCTCCTGTTTGCTAAAATCCTGTCCTGGCTCACCTCTGTTGAAGATGTTCCAGTAAGATATTTGGTGTTAAGTTACCATCACTGACCAAGTAAGGACAGGCTTTGTTTTCTTCGTGGTTGAGGTTTCTCTAGAATTCGTGCCTCGCGTAGACATATGACAGGAGGATGAGCTGTGTAGCTGCCCACGCTGCAAGGACCGCTATGACGAGCCTTCCAGATGGAGCCGGGGGAGACCTGAGTGCTAGAAAGGGGTTCTGGGGCCACAGAATTCATGGAAGTGATGCTGGGACACCAGGAGCAAATGAACCAGTGGAGGCAGGATATTTCCAAAAGGACAAATCAGACAACATTTCACGCGATCTCCAGGTGGTGAAGAAAGCAAAAAGGAAAGTGGCCATTTCCCACCTTCTGTCAAGACCCTTCCTGAAATTATTCATTCTTCTCAGACACGCAGATTGGAGACTTGGGATCAATTTTTCGTAGAGTTGCTAACAAGAGTCAATGCTTCCCATGTACCTGAAGGGAGGTTCTTTGGTTTCATTCATCTTGATATTGAAACTCACGCAGGGCCCGCTGTGGGTCGGCCATCATTAGCTAAAATGGGCTAGTTATTTTGGGGGGAGCAGGCACCGTTGCAGATTAAAAATTTTGATCGACCCAAAGCCAAGTGAGGATACTGTGGCCAAGTACTCTGAAGGAGCGCAAACGTAGAGTTGTGTGGCAAAATGCTTGCCCCGTTGAACCAGACGAGGATGTCTGCTGCGATAGGAAGTAGTAAAATCTGCTGCATTTTAATTTTTATTTTTATAGCTGATTAGTTGCCTTCTTCAGAAAACCTTATACAAATCTCCATATAGTGAAATTTCCTTCGGAAAAGGGGTTGGTGTTTCAAACCTAAGAGAACAAAATGGTTTATTTTGGCAGGAACTTCAATATGAATACTTTTTTCATAGTTCCAAGGTGAAACTATGAAACATAAATATCAAATAAGTAGTTTCTAAGTAAAGTCCCTGCACAAAACGAAAGCACTTATTTTCCCTAATTCTTGTTGACAACTGCTTTTTACATGTCTTCCCCTTTCTCGAACTCTGCACTCAAGGCCTGCCGTGTTTCTCACTCCGACAAGTCCAGATCCTCTCCAGGCTTCACACAAAGCTTCGCGTAGGACGGCCGCCTCGTCCTCTCTGGGCTCGAGTTGGGTCCCTCCTGATCAACGGAGGTCTGCAGTAATTCAGGTTGTATCCTCTCATTATTAGATCAATTATACCCAATTTGCGTGATGGAAGTCCATGTAGCAAGACGAAAGGCCATCGTCAGAGGATAAGCCTGACACTTGCACATTCTTAACATTCTTAACATTTTAAATGTCATCCCAGAAATCTTACTAATAAATTTTAACTGTTGTCTTTTGATGCAGCTATAAATCTAGGAAAATCATATGACCTTACACAGAAAGTGGAATGCCTGTTTACAACAGGAATGAAAAGTTTAAATCACTTTAGTCCGTTCCTCGTAGAATTTAAAGTAGCCTGGTCTGAACATGTTTACCAAGCCCATGGGCTGACACTTCTGGAGACCTTTACTGTACACACACCCGTCCCTGGGGAGAAGGAACGTCGACAACAAGCTTTAGTTTATTTTCTAGGCGTTGTTTACGTAAGCAGTTGCAGCCTCTCCGTTCACTTTACTCTTCCTGATTTACTTTTTCTCAACATCTTGATTTCCAGGATTCATCTGTTATGTTCCACGTCTCAATGCTGAGAAGCCATCCCTTGCGTCATCGGGACTCTTTAGGGAGCAGTCTCCGTGAGCTCGAGGCGTTCTTGATGACTCCTGCTGTTATGAAACCAAAATGTTCTGATTCTCAATCGGCAGAGATGATGCGAGCTAATCCATTTCATACTGCGTCATTAATAACTTTTACTTTAAAGCGTACAAAAATTGACCTGATGAGGCATTTGGAAGGAGAGCACTCGAGTCTTTTGGAGAAAAACGACGTATCATTTAACACAATAATCTCTATGCTTTTGAAAAACCTCAGGGCTGATCCAATGCCATGAAGGTCTGTTGACCCCCCCTTTGGCAGAGGCACAGAGGAAACAAGTGATGAAAACACCCACAAAGAAACAATAAAAAAATACCCGACCAGGTGTGAAATCGGGTCCCCCTTCCAAAGAACGTGTTGGTCCAGCCCGGAAAGGGCAGACGGCGTGTTCAGCTGCTGTTTGACGCTGACCTTCAGGGTCTGACATGCATGATCTCATTTAATCCTCGAGATTCTGTGAGGCGGGATCCAGTCCCGTTTTGCAGAGAGGAAATGGAGCCTGGGAGGATAGCTCTGTGGAAGATCACAGCGCCGGCGACCGGAGGCACTGTCCCCGTGCATGTGAGGGACCCGCATGGTGGCACAGGGCAGAAGGGGGTGGTCACGTGAGCTCTGCCAGATGCAGTCCAGCAACTCGAGACCCCGAGTTCTCCACAGCAGGAAATGTGCAGTGGAGAGGCGAAGCGATCATTTTACTAGACCATAATTTCTCCACATCTACATAGTTACTCAAGCTATTAAGTAGCATTTATTCATTTCCTTAGTAGGAATCAATTTTACGTGATGTTATTGGTTGAGTTAAGTTATTGAAAAGGTGAACGTTTGAAATTTATAGCTTTTGTTCTTTTTTTTTTGTTGCTGTTCTTGAATCATAATGAAGTTGGTCTTCGCATAGGTAGGGTACTTGGCTGGTTTCAGGTGAGGGGGGTTCTTGGGGGAGGAAGAAGGAAAGGGACTCTGTTCATCGCCTGTGACTTTCCCTACAAATCTGTTGCAGTCCTCAGAAATCTTTTTGGGAAGCCAGATTTTGGAATGAAAGGCAAAGTCGAATGTCACAGAGGAAAGGGAATGACGGCATACTTGCCATGCCTTTGCTACATGGAATCATGTGATTTAAATGTGGCTTAATCCAATTTGCCTTACTTTTACCGTTCCTTGTCGGGGAAGTCTCTGTGGTTTGCACTTTCGGTCAGCGGATCCGTGAGCCTGTAACTGTGGGCTCACGGCTGGCACAAAACGGCCACACCAGAGCAAAGTGAGTCTGAGGTTGGCATTTTCACTTCACCAAAGACGTTCTGATGCCCCTGTTCAAGCCAGTCGAAATGAGGGACCGGGACACACTGGTTCTCAATGTGGCTGCACACCAGACTCGCTTGGAAGGCTTGAAAAAAATGCAGATATGCTGCTTTAATTAGCCTCCTCTGATGATTCCAACAGGCGGCAGGATTTGAGAATCACTGGGGTAGAAAACAGGGTCTTGGCTTTAAGAAGCTCTTAATTTTATTGCCTTTTATTTGAAAAGTCTCCTTAATTTTTTTAAAAACAGAAATGGTTATTTTATTTATTTACTTATTTATTTTTAAAGAAGATTTTATTTATTTATTTGACAGAGATCACAAGTAGGCAGAGAAGCAGGCAGAGAGAGAGGGGGAAACAGGCTCCCTGCTTTTGCAGAGAGCCTGACGCGAGGCTCGATGCCAGGACCCCGAGATCATGACCTGAGCTGAAGGCAGAGGCTTAATCCACTGAGCCACCCAGGTGCCCCCAGAAACGGTTATTCTTTTAATGACAGTTATTTCTGTTTATATCAATAGCCCAGTGGATATCTAAAGGTAGTTATGTAACTGATCTGGGAGCACATGGATATTAAAAAATTTGCAGGAACAAATGAGACCAAAATCCATGAGAACTTTAAAGTCATTTTCATATACTACATGTGTACACAGATTAGAAAAACTTCCTGGACCATGTCTAAACATTCTTCTTCACCTGTGCTCCTGGGAGAGGCCATCTGCTGGCTCATCCTGTCCCTGCTTTGGGGTAATATTGGGAACCGGAACTGGGCACGTGCTGGGGGACCGGAGGAGATGCTCGGCCCATGAGGGCTCTGCACACTTGGGCCTCACGTTAGAAGTGACGGCTTGTGCCAGACCTTCTCCACTAAGCTAGGATGGCTTTGCCTGCAGGTCCCTTGAGCCTGTAGTTCTGGGGGAATGGGGACAACAACAGGCACACTCATGCTATTGAGGGAGCAAGGGAGCTGGTGGCCACATACTCAGATGTGACCTGCAGCTCACTGGCTTGCCATGGTCCTGGGCGAGCAGCCAGGCTTCTGGTTCCCCAACCCTCAGGGGCTCCATGTGCCGTGTCTTCAAGTGCTCCACCAGATGCACGCCCAGCCCGGTGTAAGAAGCCACCACCCCTGCAGGCCACTGGTCCAGTGAGGCCCAGTCTGTCCATGTGGGCTCCCACTGTCCTTGTCTTCCCTCCCGAGGTCAAGAACAGCACAAATTGTGCCAACAGGTAAGCAGCTCACACCTGCCCCACGTCCTGACTCAGCAATGGGCGGGCTCCTGCTGCAGGCCCTGTAGGAAGGGGTCACGGGCTTTCCAGCCTGTCCTGTGGCGCCCTGTCTGTCTCAGGGGATCTAGCTTCCCTGCATGGAGGCAGGAACTGTTTGTTGTCCCTGCTGTTCCATTGTTTGTTTTGTTTTGTTTTTTTCAGGGAAAGGGGGTCCTCTTATCCCGATACCTAGACATGACAACTCATGAGTGTTCATCAAGTACGTAAGACTCAAGATTTACCGTCGTCGATCTAATATCCTGATATTACCTTTTTCAAACAGTATTTTGCTCTTAGGTGCTTTGTCTTCATTTCCCTGAAAGTTTGGGAGGGTCTCTGAATTGCTTAATTATCCTGCAGGATCGCCCATTTGACTGCGAGGAGCTTCTTGAAGCAGACACGGTGTCTTGTACATCTGTCCATCCCTGTTCCTGGCCTGGGCTGTGTTTCATCCTCTTAATAATCTTTTACCATCTTCATAATCTTTTATCTGGCGAATCAGTATCTGTGCTTGTCACCCAAGTCACAGGACAGAGAGGAGTGTGGGTGTACGTCTGACAGTCACTTGGATCTGCAGCCCTTCTGGGGCGGGCAGACATTGTACCCAGCTCTCAAGCATTCTGGTGCCTATGGTCAAAGCTGCCATTTTCCTCTGACCTCAAAAATGACTTCTCTTTCCACCCCCCAGATAAATGGGATGAAGAAAATTCAATAAACATCCTTGAAGGGTCCTCTCTTGCATCTACTGATGCTCTTTCAAAGCAGGTACACAGAACCCAGGCCCCTTGCCTGACAGGCCTGACCATTGTCCTTCCCCCTCAGGGCTACTCCGCCGTCGAGTCATGTCTCTTCTGTTTAGAAGATGATCAGTCCATGGACACTTAGAACAGGGGCTCTTTGAAGAGGAATACCATGTGTCCATTTTCTTATCGATGAACATGAAAATTATTTCTGATTTCGGGTTGTGGAGCCCAGTGCAGGTCTTGAACTCATGACCCTGAGATGAAGACCTGAGCTGAGATCAAGAGATGGAAGCTTAACTGACTGAGCCACCCAAGCATTCCTTGAGGAAAAACACCATGTAAATCTAAGAAAAGAAATATAAAATGCAGCTCCTTCACCAGTGAAACAAGCCAAACCCAGCAGCTGGTTTCCTCTCAGCTTTCTCTCTAACTACGCCTTCCTCCTGCTCATTTCCTGTCAAACTCCATTTAAACCAGTTGGTGCAAATGCACATTGAAAATATAGGAGTGTTTCTTTTAATGAAGATGTGGCATGCTAGTGTGGAGGTGTGCTCACCTGCCAGCTTACTCTTCTTGGTCAGGGTGGGTCCTTTAACAAGAAAAGAGCAGTCAGCAAGACTCATTTCAGATGCTTGTGCTGCACATGGATGCAGTTTCACTCAGGATTCTAAGTAAATGTTATCTTTCCTGAACTGATATGTACTCAGTGGCTCTTGTCATATCTTGACACGTTAGCAGAAACATCCAAGGCCATTGACTGACTGTGTGGCCCAGGAGATGCTGTGCTGTGGCCTGAGCAATGGGTGACCATGGGTCTCTTGAAGATACATTTGCACTAGCAAAGCGAGTGTTCTAATATTTAAATTTTTCAGGTAAGAGAATGACACTTGCTGGTGGTTTTGCAGAGTTTGGCCAAAGATTTTGGGGGGCCCAGAGTTCTTTCAGAACACAAAGCACAAAAAGGAGAAGCTATGGACATGCTTTGATGTGAGCGTAGCTCAGCTCCTGGTCCCCATGTGGATGCACACACAAGCCTCTTCAGAATGCAGTTGGAGGCCAGGCAGGCATATCATCAGGGGAGGAAATTGGCCACAGGTTTTCCCAAAGTATTCCATGAAGAACTTCAACATTTCATAAAAGAAGGTTGCTATTGCATTTGAAGCTGAAAATGGGCTTCTACTCAAAGGAAAACAAATGAAGAACTTCAGATCTAATTAAGGAAGGGAGCCTTGATCCAATTATACATACACAGTGCCTTCAGCAAGTCTTCTGGGACAGAGAGCTTCGCAGGTCTAGTCAAATGATGACTGGTTGCTGTCACTTGTGACTTGAACAATAGTAATGGCTCTGGCAGTAATTTGTCAGCCTCCCTTGGTGCTGCTTTCTGCTCAAGCACACCAACATTTTCTCAGTCCTTAGTACAACCCAGCTTGTTCTCATTTCTGACCTGCCGTCCAGGATCTTTCTTCTCCTTAGAACAGCTTTCCTTCCATACTCATCTCACTAAACCCTCTTTATGTTTTGGGACTCCAGGTATAACCCTTCTTGAAAGAAGCCATCCTGAACTCTCAGACTCTGGCATAGTTGCCCCAAACACCAACCACCTTTCTCATAAAAGCTTTTATTATGTTCCCTTTCACTGCTTGACTTACCCATAGATAAGAAGCACTAAATGTGGGGAACATAACATTCCCAGTAATGCTGTAGTCAAACAGACACTCATCACAAAGATGAACTATACACTTATCAGTTATATATTCTTCTCGTAAGCACATGGGAAGGTTGTATTTTCTTGATGCATTTGGAGTTAGGTTGGGACTAGGTTACTGTTTTTATTCAGTAGAGCATGGGCAAAGTTACAGAAGCCACTTCCAGATTGGCCACGAAGACATCTGCTCCTTTGTCCTCCTCCATTCACCTTTCGGTAGTGATCACAGGGCCCAGAAACGTCAGATGCCACCACTGAAGATGCAGGGGGTTGGAGGTGAGCTGCCAGGGAGTGCTGTGTGATTCACAGTGAATTGTGACACAAGCAAAATCAAATCTTCACTTTTTTTAAACCTCTGAGGGTTTGGAGGAGCTTGCTTATCACTGCAGACTATAGCCTGTCCTGGCCAATATAGCACTCGGAGTGCTATCCCTTACATAGAGGATTAAGTAAATGCTTAGCACCACTGTTCTTAACACTGGGTCTGTTTGATCCTCAGGGAGTGTAATGTGTTGTGTCAGGGCACCTCCTTAAGCCATGGGTTAGTGGGTACAGGGTAATCAAGGAAGGCTCCTTGGAAGGGGACACACAGATGGATACATGTCCACAAACAGCCCTGTTGCATTACTGTGATGTGTTCTATGGACCACTGTCTACACCTTCTCCTGGAGGAGCTCTGGTGTCTCTGTCTTGATAACAATACAAGATCTAGAAAACACAGATGGACTATAAATGGTACCATTTTGAGAGTCAAGATAGTGTTTAAAGAACGCTGTTACCTACTGAACTGTGTGGTCCTGGGCAAGTCACACAGCCTCCCCAAGGCTTAAGAAGGGAAGAAAATTATTGAACAGAGGAATGAATGAATCTGTTAGATGGAGTAATAATATCTTCTCTGAAGAGATGATGTGAAGACCAAAACAGAAAATACCTGTACAGACACTTGGCATGCAGCGTGCCTGGTCAACAAATATTCCATGTTTGTGCAAGCAAAGACCTACATTAATGTGTTTGTTATCTGGAGTCCTATGGGGTTGATTTAGGGAAGAACTTGCATATTTGACTTGGCTAAATGTTATCTATAGCCAGAGTGTTCTTTGCCCATTATCCTGGCACTTGAACCCAATACTCAATACAGGAAACAGAAGGATGCTTGTGATCTCTTCAGGGAAGCTTCAAGCAACTCTGGCTTATTGTATGAGACCATATTAATTTAAATTCAATATAAAAGTTCGGTGACAAAGAAGGAGATCCTATAAACGGTTTGTGAAAATCCCACACTCCCCCAATTCTGTGTGACTCTATTCTGTTAGCCTGCCTACAGGTAATTGTGCCATTCATTCCTGTGTAACATCAGTAACAGATGAAACAAATCATTGCTACTCAGAAAAAGAAGGTTCTTACTGTATTATGTCTAAATTTCACATAAAAAGATTATTATAAAAACAAAACTTATATACAATAAAAAGGAAAAACAAGATAAAGAGCCCTGATTGTTTTAGATGTATGTGAATTATGGCTGATTTTGAAGCTGCTTCCTGATATAATTCACCAACTAGTTTTGTGAGGTAGAGTCTATTATTGATTGCTTTGTCAAGGAGAAAGTCTTCGTCTGCCTTCCACTACCAGATGGGAGTACCTATTCTCCAATGACTAACCTGGAGTCAGAAATCATTGAAATAAGGGCCGCTGGTGTGTACATCTTAGCACAGGTGTATGGACGATACCACCACGGCTGAGATGGTTTCTTTCTGAATGTCATGAAGCGGTCAGAGGTAGGGTATGGGATCAAATGGCCTGAGTTCAAAGCCCTTCCCCATTACTGCCTTGCTGTGCAAGCTTGAGCAAGTCACATCTGTTCTGTTCCCACCGTCTGTATAATGGGAACAAGAAGAGCACTAAGCTTATGTGATTCTTCTGAGGATTTCATACTTTGGACCCATGCGTGCAGTGTAAGGACTGCAGAAGCACTGGTAGTTGGTAACTATTCCTCTTCTTTCATGAGCATTGACCTAAAAAAGTCACTTTATTCTGCTCATAACTTCCAATAAAAGAGCACTTGGATAAACTTAATGTAGTTCTACGTTTTATTTTGAACTGTGTTTTAGTAGCATCCATAAAAATACCATCACAGTATTGTACTATAACACAAGATAGTCAAATGCCAATCAGATTGCAACAGTTAGTAGACCATAAAGTTTACTATCACTCATCTCTTCTTCTTCAAATAAGCATATATTTTTATTTTGCTTTATAATTAAACCTAAATAAAATACTTAGTTGACAATGAGAGTTCTGTTCTGCTTTTATGAGACAGTAACTTCCACCCCGATTTGATAAACTTTAAGGAGTTTTTCCTTTTCTTTTTTTTCCCTTAGAGGGAGAGTGGGAGTGGGTAGAGGTGCAGAGGAAGAGGGGAGAGGGAGAGAATCCCAAGCAGACTCCCCACTCAGCATGGAGCCTGACACAGGGCTAGATTCCATGAGCCTGAGTCATGACCTGAAGTTGAAATTAAGAATCAAACGCTCAACTGACAGAGCCCTCCTGGCACCCCTGCCCGCTTTGTCTTTTTTTCAGACAATATTTTAGGGTAGTTTTAGGTTCACAAGGAAACTGAGAAGAAGGTACAGAGAGTTCCTGTAGACCCCCTGCCCCTACCCATGCACAGGTCCCCACAGTATCAACAGCCCCCAGCAGAGAGGGACATGTCTTCCAAGGACGAACCTATATTGAAACATAATCACCAAAAGTCCATAGTTCGCCTTACCAGTTCATTCTTGGTGTACATTCAGTGTGTTTAGACAACTATATGATGACATCTACTCATTATAACATCCTACAAAGTATTTCTCTGCTCTAAAAAGCATTAGTACTCTGTCCTTTCTTCTCTCCACTCCTGAATCCTACTCTGGAAACCTGATCTTTTTACTGTCTCCATAGTTCTACCTTAGTTCGACCTTTTCCAGAATGTAATGTTGTTGGAATCGTGTAATATGTAGGCTTTCTCAGATTGGCTTCTTTCACTTAGTTAACGTGCATCTAAGGTTCCTCCATGTCTTCCCATGGTTTGATAGCTCATTCTTTTTAGCTCTGAGTAATATTGTATGGTCTGGATGGACCCCCATTCATTTATCTGGTTACCTCCTAAAGGATGTCTTATGGCTTCCAAGTTTTGACATTATGAAAAAGCTGCTGTAAACTTCGTGTGCATACAGGCTTTTGTGTGGACATTCGTCTTCAACTCCTTTGGATAAATACCAAGAAACACAATTGCTAGATGGGCCACATCTTTGCCAGCATCTGGTGTAGACAGTGTTCTGGATTTTGGCCATTCTAATAGGTGTGTAGTGGTGTCTCATTTCGATTTGTATTTCCCTGCTGACATAGGACACGGAGCATCCGTTCATGTGCTTACTTGCCGACTGTGTGTCTTCTTTGGTGAGGGGTCTTTCTCATTGTTGAGTTTGAGGGTTTATTTTGGATGGCATTCCTTTATCTGATTTCTTTAACATATCCTTATCATTGCCGATGTTTTCTCCCAGTCTGTGGCTTGTTTTCTCATTCCCCTGACCTTGCCTTTCACAGGTCAGAGTTTTTAATTTTAACGAATTCCAGTGTACTCGTTTTTTCCTTCGTGGATTGTATCTTTGGTGATATACCTAAAGAGCCATCATTGTGCCCAGGCTAGGTTTTCTCCCATGAGATCTCTAGGAGTTTTACAGTTTTGCATTTTACACTGAGGTCTGCGCTGCCTCCTGAGTCAGGTTTTGTGAGGTGTGTGAGGTCTGCATCTGGTTCATGCGTTGCGTGCGGATGTCCAGCTGCTCCAGCAGCGGCCACGGATGAGGCAGTCTTCGCTCCTTTGTGCTGCCGTTGCTCCTTGGTCAGCGGTCAGGTGAGCACACTCATGGGGTCTACTTCTGGGTTCTCTGCTCTGTTCTCTCAATCTGCGTGTCTGTCCATTCACAGTCATTAGTTCTTTTCAACCATTGTTCCAAATGTTCCTCTGCTTCTTCTCTCTCCTTCTTCTCCATCTGGTGTTCCCAGACAAGCCCATGACACCTGTGGTTGTCATCCCCCAACTCCTGCACACAGCACTGCACTCCTTCAGTTTTGGTCTCTGCTTTCTGGTTTTGAAGGATTCTTTTGGTACATCCTTTACTGAGAGATTCCTTCCTCAGCCAGGTCCAGACGACCAGTCAGTCCGTTGAAGAGTTTCCTTGTTTCCGTCACATGGCGTGTGATCTCTAGAACCCGCTCGGGTCTTCCCTAGGGGTTTCCATCTTCTGAGCACACCGCCCATCTGCCCTTGTGCACCGTCTGCTCCAGCCACCGGAGCCCTCACCATATTCATCAGAGTCGTTTTAAATTCCCCATCTGATCATTCCAACATCTTGACCATGTTGCTTCCGATGCTTGTTCTCTCTCTTCAAAATTGCTTTTTGCCTTTTGGTGCGCCTTGTAATTTTTTTTTTTTCCTGCTAGCTGAGCAGGATGTGCTGGTATAGGAACTGCTGTAACTAGGCCCTCCTTGGTGTGGTGGTGAGTGAATGGGGAGAACTTCTCTAGCTGGTTCTGGAATCAGGGCTCGTTTTCAGTGAGCCTGCACCTCTGGACTGTGGACTTCACATGTGCTTCTAAGTTTTTCTCTCCCTGAAGGCTAGAGAGATATGACATTGGGTACTTCATTTCCGCAGGCCAGTTAGCCTCTGATAATTCCCTAGTGGGTTAGGCTCTGGGTATCTAGTTTCCCCCGTGCTGAGGCCTGGTGAAGAAGAAAAGCGTGTTCTGGTTCATGTCAGCGTGGTTCCCCTCACCCCCCACCTCCATTGTAGGAAACACGAAGAGACTTTTCTCTGATATTAATGTGAGAACCTGGTGGTATTTCTTAGGGTGTTGAGGAGGCCTTGTAACTGGGTCTCCCTGGCGTTGTTACCACTGAGACACGTCCCCATGGGGCTGTCAGTGCCGTTCACAGTGCAGGCATCTCTAATCTGGCACCTGTTCACATAGCAGTTTCACTGTGAGCCCCTATTCCTGATAAGCTCTTGCTCCGTTTTGGCGTCTCCAGTCATGTGGGCTGTGGTCAGCTCTACGTCCTCCCCTCACTTTCACATCCAAGAAAACTTGTTGATATTTCAGTGTGTTTAGATCTGACTTGTTGTTGGGATGGAGTGACAACTACGATGCTCCTTGCGTGCAGAACTGAAAACAGGTGTCGACTTCGTCCATTTTGGAGTAAACGATGGCCACCAGAATGACACAATCTGGTGACAATCTAGGGTGGCCCTTTAAAACCGTGCTTAGGGGAAGTTCCTAATACTTGCTCGTAATGCTGGAACTGTGGTTGAATAGAAAGGTGATGGGAAGATGAGATTTGAATTAGAGAAGAGGTATATTGCCAATGGAATGCAATTTAAAAGAAAAATTAATTTAAGAGTCTAGCCAGAGATTTGCACATTTTCATGTGAATATCATTAAAAATGTACTGAATGAAAAAGGTGTTTCTAATTATCCTTGGACCATTAGTAAATGCATATACCTATAAATTATTTATAGCATATACATTTACCCTACACATAAATATATGTTTTATAACTGCATATAGGTTTAATAATAATTAAATATATATTTGTACTGTATTGTGAAGAGTGAAGGTGATAGAAGAAGTCGATGGAAAGGAAAAGGGACATTATTTCATTTTTAAAGTAAGCATAAACAATTAGCTGGGCCCATTCAAATTCTTCCACGGGAAGCCATACTCAATATGTACATTAAATCTGTGCAAAATTTCCATAGAGGCATGTAGTGTGGGTGGCATCCTCTGATGCCCCGAGGATGAGATGTTGAGATGAGGCGTCCACTTCTCACTGGATTCCCTAACTTCAGGAGGCTTTCCCAGGATTTGGCCATTCCTATGGGCTTGTCCATCTTTATCCCACCATGAAACTTGCCCATTTGTCATCAAGGCCTTGTTGCAAAGCACCTGGTTTGAAGTAAAAATACTGCTCTTCACTGGGGTTTCCTCAGTATCTCTGGGGTCTCATGTGGAGGTTCTCCCTCATGAGAGAACCTTTGCCACACCCACATCGAAAGGCCAGACAGCGTAGCTCTGTCTCAGTAGGACCATGAATGTGGATGAATGGGACCTCTGTGCTAATCCTGAGACCCCTCACGTGAGGGTGGGGCATGTCCAGCACCCCAATGTGGTAGCCCAAACCAGTGTGGTTGGGGGACCACTGGTGGGCAGTCTGGCATGTGAGGAAAAAAGCCCGATGGACACAAACACATGGGTGGAGGGATGTGAGGATGTTACCCCATAATAAAGGACACTTCTTGTAAGTGCACAGTTCTAACATCTGTGCACTGTGTGTTACACATACACATACAGGGATGGAGTTCTCCACTCCCGATGGTGCAGGAGACAGCTTGGAGGCATCCTGCCCAACCCGTCAGATGCTGGTGGGGTCTTCCCAGGCTTGATGACTCAGCAGGCCCCGACAATCCAGCGCCCAGCTACTAACAGCTCACGCACAGGTGCATTGGAATACAAAAGAGGAAACAAGGTTTATTTATAATTTGCATGAAGCATTTAATAGAAACTCCATTTTATTCAAAAAATAAAAATCTGTCAGAATCGAATTGCTTAAAAGTGTAAACCCGTATGTTATTTTGGCAAATAACAGCTGTACTTCAGATAAGAGTTGTGAAAATTTACCTTCCCTATTTGGACCCTTATGACACGGAGAAGGGCAACAGGTCACGTGGAATCCATGGGCGCCGTTGAGCAATGGAGTGAAGATAAAACTATGTCGTTCCCTGCAGTCTTCGACGGTGTAGTTCTTAAATGGGGAGAAGTCTGCGGCGTAGGATTCCTCTGGAATCATTCTAGTTTTCTTACAACATTTAAGCCAAGCCCAATTTGATTCTACACTTTCACCTAAAACTAATCAGGAGATGATTTATTAGGTTTTTAGAATATTTGTAGGTTGCCTTGACATTTAGTTAATATTGCTTCCCACATCACGTGACCACCAAGCAGGGAGACGGCCAGTGTTGAGCCTTCAAGGAGGTTTTGTAGGAGGTCTACCTCCAAAAGAAAAAATTATTTATCTTTATTTTCCTTTAAGGAAAATTCAATCTCTCTCCTGTACTTTAAGACTCGGATTGCCAATTTTAATGCTGGGCTCCCGGTGCGCCGCCATCTTCGCCGTAAAAGCACACGCGTCCCAGTCTGTGTGCAGGTGGCCTCAGCCAGATGCCTGTGAACAGGAGGCGGTTTTTTGGTCTGTCCTGTGGAACTTTTTCTGTTCCTAGAAAAAAAAGAGGCAAATAGCCAAGGAAGAATGATGAGCGATTTTCATGTGAAGAACAATACATCAAGAATATCTAAATTAATTTAACAATTACAAGGAATATTCTTGGCCACATCAATTTAGGATATGCTGGCAAGCGGGAAATGATTTCCAATTTATATATGTCATTTCTGATATTTCTTCAGTAGCTAGGAAAAAAAAAGAGAGAGAGAATTTTGGATTTCTGTTAAATTGACCCATAATAATTTTTTTATGGCTTTTTGTGTTTGAATAGTTGGCAAGGGTCATATAAAGGTCAGAGATTTAACTCAAAAAATGTCCCAGGATTTTCTATGGATATAAAAAAGCAATGAAGGAAAGACTAAGTAAATAAATGAAAAATAAATTTGGAAGTCAGTACAGTGTAAAATGTTGTCTAATGATTAATTAATTATGATGAGAAATTGCCATTTCTGATAAATTCACTTTATGGGAGAACAGATTATTGAAACAAATGATCTGCTATGGGATCAGAATAGCAGCTGTGGTCGGTATTTTGATTTGGGTTTAGAACGAACAGATGTCTGTTACCAGCAGGGATTTGTGTCCCTCTCACAACAATTTCACCAGGAAGGTGACAGAGAACCCCTCTGACTTCTGGGCCATCAGGTAGGTATTGGTGGTTTAATTTTAAAACCTCATGCTCTGGTGGTCAGTGTGGTTATCATGGGTTAATTTGCGTGGGTTAATTTGCAAGGGCCGCCTTCACGAGGTACCACCGGCTGGGTGAGTCAGACTCTAGAGATTGATTTTCTCACAATTTTGGAGGTTAGAAGTCCAAGACTGAGGCACTGGAGGGGCTGGTTTTCCCTGGCCCCTCTCCTTGGCTCGCACACAGCCCCTTCTCCCGGTGTCCTCACATGGTCCTCCCTCTGTGTGTGTCTGCGTCCTGATCGCCATTTTTTAGGACACCGGTCATTGGAGTAAGGCTCATCCTAGTAACCTCATTTTAACTTAATCATCTCTTTGAAGATCCTTTTTCCAAATAAGGTCCAATTCTGAGATACTGGGGATTAAGACCTCAACGTATGAATTCGGGGGGGTGGTTGGATTATCCCCTAACACATTCCAACTGTCCATAAGTAAGACCTATAGAACTGCACTAGAGTACATTATTTTATGTTTTCACTGCCATAGTATTAAGAAGGAACTGGATGTTTATGTCCATAACCCATTGCAAATAATTGGATTCCAAAAAGTATGGCATAGGAAATACAGTCACCAGTGCTGTAATAGCCTTGTGTGGAGGCAGACGGTATCTACACGTGTGGCAGTGAGCACTGCGTCACGTATGTAATCACCGAATTGCCATGTTGTACGCCTGAAACTCGTATAACCTTGTGTGACAGCTATACTTCTGTTAAAAATAAAATGTAAGAAATAGTATATTCCAGTCAATAGAAACAACGTGTGACTTCTGGTGCTCGTTGGCGAGAAGAGAATGGGAAGCAGAGCAGATCCTTGTCCTGGAGAAAAGGCAAGAGAAGGCTGTGAACGCCGGGCAGAGTGTGTGCATGTTGGTTCCTTTGTTTACTCGTCTCTTCGTTTCTCCACCATGGATGGGCCGCCTGTTCTGAAGCAGGCACCATGCCAAAGGCAGGGGACACAGAGGAGGTCAACCCTTAAAGAATAAAAGGTATTAACTCATTCAACGAGTTGCTGTTAAGCACCTACTCTGGGTCAAGCCTCTTCAGGGTGCTTGGGGTGTATCTGTAGATGCAAAGAACCAAGACCCTTTCTCATGGGTCCACCTCAATTCTATTGGAGGGAGATAGTCTGTGAATACTCAGTGCAAAAACCAGGTGCATTGTAGTGTGTTGGGAGGCATTAAGCCTGTGGAGAAGAGAAATAGAGCAGGGTAAGGGGCTCGAGATCGCCATATGTTAATGGGGTGGACAGACGGGTTTCTGAGATATGAAGGAAGGAAGGAAGGGAGAAAGGGAAGGGACCATGAGAATAACTGGCTGGGGACAGAGTGAGGTTGGGGAGGGCATTCCAGGTAGTGGGAATAGCCCTACTATGTTCAAAGACCCCACGGAGCCCGAGTTGGATGGCACTCAGTGAGTGAGGCAGGCGAAATGGAAGATGGGCCGAAAGATAACATAAGTTCATATCAAGTAAGGTTTTGTTGGCTTTTTTGGAAGGACTTTGGCTTTTTTTCTTTTCTTTTTTTTTTTTTTTTTTTCATATCAGAGCCACTGGAAGGTCATTGAGCAGAGTGGAGATAAGATGTGACTTAGGTATTAAGAAGCCCTTTCCTGCTGTGTTGGGTGTAGATTAAGCACATGGCCAGGGTGCAAGCAGAGAAGCCCGGTGAGAAGTGTGGGAACATCCAGGGTGTTGACAGTGGACTTTGCGAGAACAGGTTGGGTGTCTGTTGAAGGCAGAGTCCATCTGACTGCTTATGGATGTGCCTTTCTCCCCCAAGAAAGACCGGAGCCAAAGATCGTGCGCAGCTTATTCTTTTCTCTTGAGCAACTTAATTACATTTCTCCTAGCTCAGAGAGGGAAGGAAGTCTATGTGAAGAGTGGGTTCAGCTTGGACTTGTTCTGTTTGCAAAACCGATTGAGGTTGAGATGGCAAGTACGCGGCAGGCCGATAGTCTAGAATTAAGGAGCGATGTCAGGGCTGGAGATGCAGATGTGAGAACCCATGGCATTTCGATGGCATTTAAAGCAGTGAGGGGGAAGATGGTCAAGGGCATGGTGAAGACGTGGGAGAAAGAAGGTCCGTGCTCCAGTGGATTTCAACACCAGGAATTCCAGGAGACCGGGAATCCAGCCTGGAGACTGCAGGGGAGCGGCTGTGAGGGAGGAGACTGAGCTCGCAAGGGAGAGGCTGAGAGAAGGCCAGTTAATAAGGGGCCAGTACGCCCACTGCTGCCCACAGGTTGAGGGGGATGTGACTGAGAGAGACCACTGGCTTCGCAACGGTCAGGCATTAGTGACCCGCACCAGCAGTTTGGGAGGTGTGGTAAAGCAGAAGTGTGGTTGGAGGGACGTAGAGACAGGCTGGGGGAGAAGGAAGTGCGGTGGCAAATAGGGACCATGCAGGGTGGGAGCCCAGAGCACAAACAAGCCACATCCCTGGCGACTGAGAGAACAGGGGGCCTTTGGTCCAAGTCCTTAGGAACTGGTAGCAGGATACCAGGTGGGCAAGAAGAAAAGAGAACACTGGGAAGGACAAACCGTGCATGTGAGCACAAGTCCTGGTGACAGTGTACGCAAGGACCCACACACAGAAGTGTGAGTTTGATGCTCGCGCGGAGGTGGGCAGTGGTGGTGGCTGAGCATGAACTGTGGGCAAGTGTTGGCTCCTTTAGAGGACGCTGGACTTTGTGCTTCCCTTTCTTTTCTTCTCTTGCTCTCTGACATTACAGAGTTCCAACACTGACTTCCAAATCTGAACTCCTGGAACTTTTCTAGAGGATGGAACACGCCGTTTGCTGTTTAATTAATGAAGTAACGAGCTGTCTGCTGAGCCAGCCGGGATCTGGATTGCATGGGGATTTGGAATTGCTCGCCGCCATCTTGAATTACGGTCGTGAGAGGCAAAGAAACGTGTTGAAAGTCTACAGCTTGAGGAATAACCTGTAGCCCTCGGGTGTTCATGGGGGGCCTTCACGTGCCACTATGGCCCCGACGTAACCGAGACGTTTGAAGACAGAGACGATTAAGGGAGGTCAGGATCAGAGAGAAAACTTCACTCTGAAGGGCTGGTTTCATGAAATGATTCCCCCAAGGGGCTGTCACAGATGTCAAGGAAAGGGTCCTCTCCAGGGGAGGGAACGCATTAGGAGAAAGCCTCACTAGAAATGGTGTCAACATGCTGACAGGTGCACACCTGGGTGAAACACAGGAAGGGGCTGCTGGGGAGATACCTTGTTCTCCGTGACAAAGCCCTTTTGTTGTGATCGCCAAAGAATGGCACCAAGGTGGGGACAGAAACATCCAAAGGGGTTTCTTAAGTTTTATGGCCTCCTAAGAAGGTGCCCACAGATTCTGTCCCTGCTTTGTGCCTGTCTCCCACAGAGAAGGCTCGCCCGCTAATTTTTAGATTCTCCGATTCCCCATGAAAGAAGTTATTTTTGTCGGATCGGGAATTGTAAGCTGGTCCTTGAAGTCAAACCCCATTGTTGGTTGCCTTGACCTGCCCCTGCCAGTCAATGTTACAAAGAGACACAATTGAGAAGGGCAGGAGACCTGAGAGCCGAAGCCTGCTTGTCTTAGAGGAAAGCTGCTGGTGATGATTTTCAATTAAACCGTTTTGTTGGATGTACTTTGTCCTTCTCCACTTAGTTAAAAACTTCGTGCGTTACGGGTAAAGCCAAAAGTAAGGAAGAACGTGAACACTGCCTCGCCACGGAAACAGTTCCTGCTGTTTATTCACTTTCCGGAACTCGGAGTTCCCCTTCTGTTATTTCCGCGACGATTCTGTAGCCCTGAGCCTTGAGTAGCAAATTGTATTTTCTTTGATGATCATTGTTAGATTTTTAAAGAAAAATTGAAGGGAGTTGTTTCTACGTTACACACAGAGTCTTATGCCAGAGCTGGGGGATTGTTTGTGGCTGATTAAGATTGTTTGTGGCTGATTAAGATAAGCTGATCACTCAGATGCCTGAATTAATCTGTGTGACGTCTGCCATGGACACAAGCTTTTATGAATCTTTGTAAGCCCGAGTCCTGAGGCCCCGAGCACAGCCGGTACTCCCAGCGGTGGCCTCTGCCCTGGGCTGGCACACGGGAACGGCGATCCTAACCTCAGGGGATGGCAGGTTGCCCCTGCTCTGTGGTCGGTGGTCAACCGTCAACCATGAGGCTGACCTCCCTGGGTTTTACTCACATGCGTCTTGTGAGCTGATTTGTGGGTCTCAGTTCTCAGTTCCTTCGTGCCTGGGGTGGCCACATGCTGGTCCTTCTTTCCCTGGATGCTTTGTCTTCTATCCTGATTCTGGATCTCTGCCTACATTTCTACGGCCTGCCCTCTCCTCCTTCCTGCCTGGGACGGTATCAAGCTCCCTGCTTCCCTTACCTGCGAGATCGTCCCAGCCAAATCACAGGTTTCCGCACCACTTGGGGCCTCGTGGAGGATGTCCGCTGCCCATGATGGCCAGATAAGTAATACAGGAACGTGACTGTGGCCGGGTTTAACAGGTGTGGGTGCGATGAGTCCTAAGGAAGCATAGTCTGTGGCTCCAAAATTTCTCCCAAGTAAGAATGGAGTCCAATTTGCCAGAAAAAAAAACAGTTAACACAAAGTGAATGTGCCCAGGACGTTTTTTATGTTGTAGGTACTATCCTATGTACTTAATGTATATTCACTCCTTTATGGCATAGGACAGCACTGTAAGGTATATATTTTTGTGATCTTCTATGCGATCTATAAAGAAAGCACAGAGAAGCTAAGGAGCTCACCTCACATCACACAGCAGGCACTCTAGCTACGGAGCATGGGCTTCTGGGCCTGATGCTACCCCAGGCTTGCTTTTTTCTGTCCTTTTTTTTTTTTTTTTTTTTAGAGAAAGAGAGAGGGCATGCACAGGACAGCGTGCAAGGGGGAGGAGCGAGGGAGAGGGAGAGACAAAACTCAAGCGGGCTCCCCGCTGAGTGGAAAGCCTTATGTGGGGCTCAGTGCAGGCCCCCATCTCAGGACCTAAGCACAAACTGAGAGGCAGACGCTCCATGGACCACAAGACCCAGGCGCCCCTCCCTCCAGTTTTCTAAAAGAAGTCTAAGAGAATTTTCTTTCTGAGATAATATGTATGCATATTTATGAGAAATCTAACCAATTTTGAGAATTGTTCAATAATTCAGATTACGAGGTGAAACCAAGCACGGTGGGTCATGTGAAGTCCCCGAGCCCTGGGCTGCCGCGGTGGCCCCCATCTCTAGTGTCGGTCTGTATGAAAGTCCATGCACCTGCCCGGGGCTGGCATCGCACGTGCATGCAGAGGCTGGCCCCGTGCTCGCAGTGCTCCCCACTACCCTGTCTTTGCCCAGGGAAAGGAGAGCCTGGAGAACCTCGAGCCCTGTGTGAGCTGGAGGGCAATGGTAGGACAAGGTTCTTGGAGGGATGGGTTGGGAGAGGTTTGTCTCACCTGAGAGAAAAGGAATATTTCTTTGGGGGTGACTGTGCTCAGAGAAGGAGTCAGGCTTCTTTGGGGCTTGCTAATGGGGTACCTCTGCAGACAGTTTACATACAGGATCTGTGTCAGTGTTTTCCAGAACACAGCAAGGCATGCACACTTTGCAAATATTTTCTTTGAATCTCCATTTCCTTGGTGGGTGGATATAAGGCCCCATGGCAGAGTGAATCACAAAGTCAAGATTCACATCTAGGACAAGGGTGGTCCAAGACACGGAGATGCCTCGGAGCTGACAGCAGTGAGCAAATGAATGCACAGATAGGGTTCCTTTCTGTCCTTGTGCTCGGGACCTAGGGCCGGAGTCAGAGCCTGGAACCTGGGGTTGTGGGCTCTGGGATCCTGGGGTTTGTCCCCATGGCTAGAGTAGGTTCCTTCCTGAATGACACAATGTGAACCTTCAGTCGGAAGGAAAGGGTTGGAAGTGGACCCCTGGGAGGTCAGGAGTGGAGAACAATGGCTAGAAGACAGAATGGTTATTTACTGGTGATCTTGAATGGATTTGAGACTCATCCAGTTCTTTTGTCCCAGGTCTTACCGGCTGTCACCAAGAATATCCTTGAAGGGACAAGGAAGCACGAAGTCCAGCCATCTCGCCCCACCCCCTCCCTCTGCACAGTAGATAGACACGTGAGGCCACGGGCAGGAGGAGACCTGCGGAGCTGCCAGATCTGGGCAGCGTGCCCCGCTCTAAGCACCTGGCCCTCCTCAGTCCTCTGAAGAGTGCTGGTCCGCCCTGGGGCAGGGCTGGTCCACAAGCTCCTTGCCTGGTGCTGGTGGCCTGGGGATTGGCTTGGCCAGTCGCTAGAGCTCCTGGAGACGCAGGAGGTGAGAAGGGCTGATGCACGGTTCTCTCTGCTCTTCCCCTCCCCCTGCAGGGCTCCTCCTGTCTGGGCGTGGCCAGATGTGTCTGTTTCAGAGGAAGCCCCCACGTTTGTCTGACACACACACACACACACACACACACACACACACACACACACGCGTGCACATGTGGATTTAACTGGATGGTCAGGGTTGATGTGGAGTTGTTCCTCTGTGCTTGTCTGTGCGAGGGGCTGGACACGTCGGACGTCAACGGGACATAGTTTTGCTTTAAGAACGAAACAAAACACGACAAAATGAATGCCTCCCCAAGCATTTTCAAGACCCTTTCCTTTGGGAGCGTCCTGCAGCACCCCCACCAAACCCTGGGCTTTTGAGGGAAATCACAGCCTGGTCCTCAGGAGCAGCCAAGTCTTGTCGGTTGATGACCAGCATTACCACTGCAGGGCACTGTAAATCAAATCTGGAGGCTCTGTGCCACAGGCCAGGCAGCCGGGAGGGGGGCGGCTGAGCCCCTTCCCCCCCAGGGCCCACCTCCCCTGTCCTGGGGGCAGTGTTTGCGTGCAGAAGCCTCTGGAGCCGGTGGGAAATGGGTTCTGCCAATGGGCCCTAAATGGCTTCATTAGGATTTAGCCAAAAATATGTCCCTCCCAAGGTGGGGTGGACTTAGGCCAGTGTTTACAAGGTGTGGGACATCCCAGAGCTGCCCTCCCAGCGGCAGCCCCACGTCTGCTGTGGGAGACGGTCGCTGAGGAGCCCGCCGGGGCTGTGCACGCGAGTGTGCCCTGTGAAGCCTGCAATTACTATCCCTGATTTCACTGTGAAAACTTTACAGCGGAGGCGCTGAAAAATCTTCCTTTACCCTCCCACTCCTTCTAAGAGAAGGGAAAAATCCATCAAATTAACACATCAATGAGTTGATTGTAATCTCCTGGGCTCAGTGTAGCACTCTCCAGCCGCCCAGACAGGAGGCCTGCGTGATTTATCAATGCAAACCTAATAGCATCAATATGAATCTAACTAAAAATCAATATTTCATTACCAAATTGTTAGTGAGAATGAAGAAAAATGGCCAGAGTCAGAGCATTCTCTAGGGTCGGAGCATCTGGAGTTCAATGTGACAACATGAGTGATGTGTGACTCGGGGCCTGGGGAAGGACACTGCGAGGACAGGCCACGCGGACGCCCAGGGCTCTCACAGGGAGTGCGCCTCGCTGCTGCTGCTCCTTTTCTCTTCCTTTTTAGGCCCTTCTGAGGAGGCAGGAAACCGTATGGGAGAGACGTAAGGGAGGCGGGGGACACTGAGCTGGCTCCCCAGCCTGACCGCCTTGTGTCACGGGAGCAGGGGGTCTGGGAGCCAGGCGTTCACCGGGCTGCCCTTGTCCCCATGTGTCCCCTGAGGGTCACAGTTAGGGCTCCCCCTCCCCAGCCCCTGGCAGGTGGTTCCTCACACCTGCTTCCGGAAAGGGCAGGCTGGTGCGTGAGTCGCACAGGTTGCCGGTGTCCAGGAACGCACCCGCAGACCGTGCGGGAGAGGTGAGAGCCCCAGCTGCGGTGACAGGAGTCCGGGACTGACGAGGCTCGCCCTTGGTCAGAACACGCGTCCGACAACACTCACTGGCAATTGATCGCCGTGGCTGCTCCGTTTCTGTTATCGCTCTAAGACCCAAGGTCATCTATCAAAGAGGCCAGTTATCAAATGGGGGGAAGGAAAGAACATTACGGAACGTTGGGATGAGGTAACAAGCTCTGAGGCAGGGTCAGGGTGTGTGTGCTCCAGGTTAGAACAACGCCTCCCACCCCTGCCCCTGCTGTGCCCACGGCCAGACCTCAACGTCTGGCCGCCGGTCTTAAGCGGGGAAAATGTCTAGTGGCCCGTGCCTGCCTTCTGCCTGGTCTACACCTCACCCCGATCCTGCTTCTGCCGGACGAGGGAGGATGGAAGACGACGTGGGCGGGCGTGTCGTTCTGGAGGAGACTGGCCTTGTACTGGTGACTTTGCCTAGACTCGGCTTTCGTGGGAAAATGATTTGATTTGAATCCTGGGCAGTATAAAGTAGTGATTTAAAGCTCGGGTGCAGGAGTCCCACGGAGCTGGGAAAACACCAGAGCTGTCACCTGTTAGCTGCGGGACTAACGCAACGACGCGTCTTCACAAACTGCTGAACCTCAGCGTCTCCACTTGTCCCAGCCACGGTGCCCGGCCGCAGGCTCACTCCGAGCACCAGGTCAGGACTCAGCACGCCGACCGCACAGAGCCGGTGTTTGGGGAACGTGAGCACGCGGCCGCTCCTTTCCAGCGACGATGATGGCAAAATTCAGAACCCGCCAGTGATGCATTTCCAAACGCTTTCAATCTGCAGCCTCCCCAGCAGCCTCACACGTCCCGCTCCATGGTGTGGGGGTCCCTGGAATGGCAGTGTCTGTCTGTGACACCGTTTCCGACTCTGGACTATTCTGTGACCGTGTGCACAGTGTCCAGCCTGACGTCGCGGAGGGTTAAATCACGAGAGATCCCCAGGGCGATGCGACAGACCTGGTTGACACCCAGCGCATCTTCAGAAGCCCCCACTACTTCCGGGGTCCTGCGAAGGCTCACTCCTGTCCTCGGCCGTCGCTGCCTGCTGCGTCCCTGACACCTGTTGTGACCCTCACAAGGAACCGTCGCCTCATAAGGAACCGTCGTCTCTCTGATGCTCCCCTCGGGCCCATTTGCCGTGTTTTCCAGCCCGAGGACTCTCAGGGTTGAGCTGTTTTGTCACAGTACCTTGGTCGGACCAACGCTGACCGCACGGGCAGAGCCGCGATGCATGTCTCCGGAGGGTGGCCCCGGGGAGGGGAGCTGGACATTTTGAGGCCACGCCTCAGACAGCCGTGCAGGGTACAGAGGGGTCTCTCCTCACGATTCTTGTGGGGCCGATCGGGGGATCGTGGCCACCATCTCCCCTTTCCTGGTTGTGCGGCTCCTTCCTGTTGGCGGGGGTTGGGCACTGACCGCGCAGGACGGTAGGAGGCAGGCAGCTGCTGTTGGCTCCCGGCTGAGCATTCCTCCGAAGTCTGGAAGGAAGCCTAACCGTTTCTAGAAGCAGCTTACTCTGGGACGCCTGGGTGGCTCAGTGGGATAAGCCTCTGTCTTCGGCTCAGGTCATGATCTCAGGGTCCTGGGATCGAGCCCCGCATCAGGCTCTCTGCTCACCGGGGAGCCTGCTGCCCTCTCTCTGCCTGCCTCTCTGCCTACTTGTGATCTCTGTCTGTCAGGTAAATAAATACAATCTAAGAAGCTGCAGTAGCAGCAGCAGCTTACTCTCACTTGGGGCTTTTCAATCTCTTTGGTCTGTGCTTCAGACCCCGGTGGCCTAAATCCTGCTTCCCCTGTCCCCTCGGGCCCTGGCAGGCACCCACAGGGACCTGGTCCCTCCTGTATTTTCCCCACTGTCACCTAAGAGGGATGTCAGGCCTGACGTCATTTCCCTTTCCTAATGTGAAAGGGCCTAGCGAGGCTGCGTGAGGATATCGGCACCAAGGTCTTGACCTGGAACTGGAGAGTGTCGTCCCAGTCTAGGTGGGATGGAGAGCCGAGTGTGGGTCACCCTCCTGAGGGTCTCGGCACAGCCCTGTCCTTCCCTGCTGCCTCGGGCGGCAAGTGTGTTTTTCCTAGCAGTTAAACACATTCCGGAACACAGGGACCAGAGCCCCTACACCCACAGGCACCTCAACAGTCACCATTTTGTGTTTCTCTTTCTTGTAAGTGGAGCAGTTTGCTTTCCCTCGCCAGTCCAAAGTGGGGGGTTAGCAAGGACTGTGCTTGGGGAGCAGAGCCCCGAACTCTGGGGAACCCCTTTCATTTCTGGCCCAGGCCCTGAGAAACCATACTGCAGGGCTAGGCATGCTCTGAGGGGGACAGACTCATGACCCATGGCCATCCAGGAGAAATGAGAGTGAACCTGGCCCCCGAGTGGTGGGGAATGAAAGCTCCAGGCTTCCTCTGTGTGGCCCAGGAAGCCCCAGGCCTCAAGGACTCATGGAAGGAAGCTGCTTTGCAGCCTTTTACTTTGGGTCTTACCTTCAATCCCCCTGTCATCTTACCCGGGCCACCACAAACTCCCTATCTTGTATCTCTGTGCCCTTCAGTGTCCTGGGAAGGTGTGCCTCAGATGCTGGGTGGGAGCAGGGAGCATCTCAATTCTGATCCCTCCCCAAGCCCTGGGCCTCCTTTCAGAGCCCTCCCACTCTTCCTCAGCTCTACTTTCCTGCTCCCCTCACAAAACCTCTCCCCGACCACGCCCTCCCCTTCAGTTCTCTGCCCTCCCCTTTCTGCTCCCACCTGCCCTGGAGGTCTGGACTCAGGACCCTTCCAGGTGGTGGGTGCTCAGGTCCGTCCGCAACCCTCAGGAGGACTTAGCTCCCAGGACCTGCTCTGGATGCTGCCGGAGGGGGCTCCTCTCTCTGTAGGAGGCAAGTACACCACTCTGAGAGCCCCGGATGCTGGGGGTGCACGTTCCCCCTTTGCCCACAAGTGTCTCCTGGCTCCACAGCTGGAGGCAAGTCTACTTCTAAACACACTGAAACAAGGACCCTCTCCCCGCATTAGTGATCGTGACTTCCTGCTTGTTTTGCAGTCGACAGTCTAGTTTCCACTGGAACAGTTGTCAGTGGGCCTCGGGAGCAAAGCGGGGGCGAGCTTTCCTCTATCTCACTTAATTGTTCAACCCCACTGAGCCCATTGTGCACACCCGACTCTATTGCTCCCTCTGGAGAAGATTACGGCCATCCCTGTGGCTGTCCTCCGAGGGCTCCAGGCACCCTGCCTCCTGTCACAAGACCTTGGGGGAGAGAAAACTTTCACTATATAGGTGAGTGCTTTCTCTAAAGGGTTTTCATGCCTCGAGCTTGTTTTCATATTGTTGGTGCAAAATCCTATCCCGCTTTATCCCAAAACAAAGAAAAAAGAAAAGCCATAGATTTTCTGGGGTACCCCCACCCTGCAGGTGGCGTTGGCCTCCCCTGGGTGGGCAGAGGGGCTGAGCACAGTGCACACCTGTGCCCAGGTGACCTCAGGCCACAGCCGGGATGCCCTCCCAGACCCTGAGCTTGTGCTTCCGCTGCACCTGTGCAGGGTCGTGGCCACAGGTCACATGGAAGGCCCCACGCAAGGCGCGCCCCAGACCCTCAGGAAGGAAATCCCACCCGTCGGGTGCATCGCTAAGCTCTTATGAAGTAATGAAACATTCCAGCTCCCTGCTCTTAAATTTGAAACCCGAGATCTCCAGCGAAAACTTGTCTCAAAAATTTTGCCTTGAGACTTCACCACAGGACTAATGAAATGATTGTTCCCAAGGACTTTTTTTTTTTTTAAATATCATTATTATAACGTCAGCTTGTAATTCCAGGAGCTTGCTATCTCTTTATTTGCTTATCTGTGTAGCTGGTAGGTAAAACAGACACATTCTAATTGTAAAGCTATCACTAGTGTTAAAAAAGGATTTTTTTTTTCACAGGTTTAGTCTTTACAGCTCAAAAATCTTTTAAGAAACTTTCCATTTCCATTCCACTGTATAAATTGTCTCACAGGAGGCCTGCTTCACAACTTTATTTGTGGAAAGCGACAGCACTCTTGTATGTCATTACTTCGTGCTTTGGGGGTATTTGTTTAATAGAATTCAGGGTCCCCCCCCCCCCCCCCAGTCTGCTTTATATTTAAATGTTTTCTTTCACGTTTGGTAAAGAAAGCAGGAGACATGAGGATTGGCTCATGGCATCGCAGCTGAAGAAGTTTCTGGAAAAATGCCTATGTGGTGAAGTCGCTGTCTAATGACGGCTGAGAGAGACTATCATAGCCTTTGTGTTTCCAGAGTCTCTTCCCTGTGAGAACGTCAGCATGCCATGTCTGTTGTCTTTTGGTGATAATAACAACCCTGTACATAGTAGGGGCGTTGGTTATTCAAAGAACACCTGCTACAGAGACGGGCAAAGGGAGCTAGTTTTTACCCTGCAAACTGCACGCGAGAGTGTGCAGGGAGGGATAATGGAGGCGAGGCCCCGGAGGGTAATAAATCACGCATGTGTTCTCGTGGGTGAAGAATGAATCACACAGGATTAGGGGTCTGAGAAGCGATCCTTGTTTGGGATGCCACCTAGGGGTGCCCCAGCACATGCTGACAAAGTGCTGGTTGGCAGTGCTGCACTGGGAACCACTCCGAGGATGGACGTGCCCAGGGTCCTGGGGCTGCTCGGGCAGGGGGGGAAGAGTCTGGAGGGCCAGGTAAGGATGGAAACGCAGACCGCCGTCCAGCCCATGCTGTCACCTTGGGAATGCTGAATCTGGGGTACACAGAACGAGTGCTTTGCCCAACGTCCTGCACTAACTAGGAGGAAATATGAGGACACTGGATCCTTCCAGTGCTCGCCGCAGTGTCCCTCAGAGGGAGCATCCCTTTGGAGAAGCCCTTCCACAGCTGGGCGTCTTCCCGCCGTCCCGTGAACTCGCGTAACATGAGTCTCCTCAGATGGCAAGTTTGCACTCTTCACTCTGTGGTTGCAGTGCCAGGAAAAGGAAACAAAGAAACCCGACCCACCCAGCCCCTCTGAAGCGGTGAACGGCTCCGTGTGACTGTGATGTGAGGCGTTTTACTCAAGGATCAAGTAACAAGCAAGGGTTCAAACAGATTCTTGAGATCCTTGTTGTCAAGACACCACGGAATTGCTTTCAGATGTGGGAATAAAATTTTTAAATGCCATTAAAAGTACACCAGAGCTTTTGACATAAAGAAAAGCATCCCATCTTTCAAGACTAAAATATGTTTAAACCGATGCATATGTGTTAGGGGTTGGGTTCTGTCCTGGAATTTGAACACAGCCTCTGTTATGCGTATGAAAGTTCACACCATGACTGTTACCTGGAGCCATTCACAAGGCTAAGATTTCAGTGTAACACCCTCTGTAGAGTTTTAAGAGTGAAATTGGCTTTTGCAAAGGCAATATAAAACATAGAGCTTTCTTCATGGTCACTTAGAGATCTGTGCTGCTAATAATCAATGTTCCACCTCAATTTCAAAACAATACTTTATGGTAAAGCCACCATGGGGAACTTGTGCAAAGTTTAGCTTTCTATAGGGATTTTTTTTAGTGTTTTCAGCACAGATGAAAGAGACACAAATTCTGAAATTTAAAATAGTCTGCTCCCCCCCCCCTTTATTTTATTCTGTGCTTCAAACATTCAGACACATGGTCTAATTTAGGGAGACTGATTTCCAAAAGAAATCATTTTCTGCTTACATTTCTCAATTGATTTCAAAATTGCAAAAAAAGGGAAAATAAACACCTCCTGGTTGGTCTTAATAAGATTACCAAGCTTCACTGCGTATCTATTTTTATCATCCTGTGTACTCCCTTTAGCAGCCTAAATTAGCAGCTGGAGCGCTGGCACGGGAACATCCTCTGTGCTCGGGTCTGCTCTGGCCTGCTTTGAATATTAGCTATAAGAGCTCTATACGGATTCATCTAAGGGGAGAAAAAGTTAGCTGAAGCCATAAAGATAATTAATCTTTGTTTGAAATGATATTTTCCTTTCTGCTGCCATTTGTCATGCGGAAGCATTTAATGCGGAAGCATTAAAAAACCCTTTCTCTGTAGTGGACGCCAAAAGGATGCCATTTGGAACTGCTTGAAAATACCCCCTCCCCTTTTCTTCCCCCACACCCCGCTCCTGCCCAGCCTCGGTGCATTTGCTCTGTTTCAAAGGCCGTCACCCAGGGCTTCTTGCACGTGATTGAAACTCACTGATGTCCACGAATCACCCCAAAGACAGGACAAGGACAGCCGATGGCTGTGCTGGTGAGCAGAGGGGACAGACACTGCCCTCTAAATGTGGGTGTCGTCCCTTTCCAACGGCCACGATGACACTCTTCTTATCATCAACGAGGCCCTGATGCAGAGCGTTAGCTCGCCTCCCTCTTCTCCCGCCGAGGCTCTTTTATTCTTTACTCCTGTGTTCTGATGAGTTCTTTCTATCCAGCGAGGTTTTGGCTTCATTAGATATTCAAATGATTTTGAGCAATGCTGTTTCTTTAACTCCTAACCTAGCAACAAACACACACGAAACATACTGTTGGTGGCATTTAATCAGCGGCACTCGATTTGTCATTTTCACAGTTTCAGTGCGCGGTTATGAATCACTAAAATCACAGGTACCGTGGGCACAGCGCGGCGACGCCATCATTACCAAACCCGGGCGCGCAGAGGGATGACTTGGTAATTGAGTGGGACTAATAGGAACACATCGTTTAGCTGCGTGTGACAGACCGTGCCTCCAAACACAGGCATGCAAAATCCACGTTTTGCTTAATAAATAAGTTACACAGCCGATGTATTATACATAATTTGTGTCCTCGTGGATTTGAGTGATATATAATGCATGGTCCAAGCCATTTATTTATTAAGACTAACTATATATATTGTAGGAGGGGATCAGAACGCTCTGGGATCCCCGGGATCAGCCGCCCCACGGTCAGGCTGGGCCGTGCAGGAGGCCTGTTGGGGATTCAGAAACGGGGAGGGGTGCATCCCAGCCCCCCTGCTGGCTCTCATGTGTTTACAAGCCCCAGTTCTGTCTGTCTGCACGAGAGGAGCAAAGACAGGGGAATTTCTGCAGCCATTTCTGAGATGAGAGAAATAAAAAAAGCCCTTAAGAGTATCTGACATAAAGAAATCTTAAGGATCAGCGCATGAAATGCATTTTGGACATGCCAGTTTGCCCAAGTGTCGTCGGTCGCCTTCAGGAGGCTGGATCCGAGGAGGGGCCGCGCGGTGTGGCCCGTTCGGGAGGCGACAGCGGCTGGAGGGCCGCGATCCCTGTCGGCAGGGGCGGGAGCCCGCATCTGACTGTGCTCGCGGGGTCAGCCTGCACCAGCGTCCCAGCCGCCCTTCCCCGAGCGCTGTGGGAAGGCCGGCGTCCGGGGCTCGCCGCTCTGCGGTGGCTTCTCTTCCGTCGCCGCTTCCGAACTTAGCCGCACACGCGTGCAGCTCTCGCGGGGGGCTGGGGAGGCCCCATGCGTGATTCAGTCCCTTTTCGCCAAGGACAGGACTGTGGGGGGCGGCTTCTCTCTGGGTCAGCCTGAGTCCTTTCCGCTGCACCTGCTGCCGCGCCGGCCACGGGGGCGGCCACGGGGGCGGCCACACACGTGGCACTCTCTGCGGGGGGGGCTGCCACGGCGCGGGGGACCGAGACCTGAGTCTCAGGATTGCTGGGACGGCACCTCAGGCTTCGCGTCCAGGTTCTGAGCAGGCGTCGCCGCCCCGTCCCCTGCGGTCCTGCAGGCTTTCTTCTAACCCTGCCTGCCTGTGTGTCTGCCTGCCTGCAGGGCCTTCCCCTTCGCAGGCACTTGCCGTCCAGATCAGCGACGTGGGAGGGTCGCACGCGCCGCACGAAGAGTCCTTATCTCACTGGGGTTTCCGCACGAACCGAGTGTGACAGCTCCAGGAGGCTTCCGGAAAGAACCCGCTGGGCCGTGCCTCGGGGACGACCACCCACGGCCCACTTGGAGCCCCTGCAGGGCGAGGCCATATCGCATCCCCGCCCCCACGCCCCCACTGGCCTCTCCGCTCCCCTGCAGAGTAACTTCTTACAAACCTGGGCCCATGGGGTCCACGGGGAGGCTTCTCCTCACGGCTCCCCTGAAACCACTCTTCTCAGGAAGACTGAAAATAGCATTGCTAAATCTGACGGCCGTTTCTTGGCTTCCTCCCACTCAAGCTTTAACATGGTGGTGACTTTCTTCTCTTTGTACCCATTCTGCATCGCTTCCTTTTGGTTGTCTCTCTGCTTCGCTCTGGACCCGCCTCTGCGGTGTACCTCTCGTCTCCCCCACCCCACCCCCATGGTGTCACAGTGCCCAAGGGCTGAGTTCTGGGTCCCCAGCGGAGCACACTCATTCCCTCTAGGTCACAACTCCCACTGCTGTAAAAATCATTTACGGGTGACACCTTCCCCTTTACTGTCTCTGGCCAGACCTGTTGCAGTGGCCACTCCCTGCTCCACCTGAAGACCTGGCTTGCACTTAACATACAAAACACCCCCAAATCAGCTCTCTGTCTCCTTCTACCTATCTGCTTTCCTCCCACTTGGGTCCATCTCAGTCAATGGCAACTTCAATTTTCTATTTTTTTTTAGAACCCAGACCTTGAAATTACCCTACCTTCTTTCTTTGTCTCATTTCCCTCATCCAGATTTACGGACGATCCCTTGGACTCGGCTTCAAATACATCCTCAAAATGGAATCACTTCTTGGATGTGGCTTTCAAAAAATGCTAGTGCGAGGGCTTCCATATTCCACACTCCCGTGAAAGGAATGGAAATCCTGGCAAAATAATCATCAGCACCCTTGTCCAGAACTCTGGAAATGGGTGGAAGACTTACACCAATCTGGAAAACATTTCTTCCTGAGGACCTGCTGACGTGGGGTAAGAACAGCAGGGTTCGGTGCACTGATGGCCCCATCACCCTTGCTCCAGGCTGCGGGAGCCTCAAAGACCAGCATGCTGTGTTCCCAGCATCTGCGAAAGGTGGTGGCCGGCTGCAGGGGCCTGAGGCCTTGGGGGTCCCAAGAAAGGCCCACCCCCAAAGCATTACCACTGTTCCATCTGCTCAGAGCTCCCTGGAACAGCCCCTACTCAGAGGGTATAGTAGTTATTTGACCTGACTCTGAGCTCCACGGAAAGATCCCATCTCCAGGGCACTGGTCAAAAATAACTAGCTGCAGGTTATTTTTTTATTTTTATTTTTTTGTAATATCACACCTGCCTAAAGTTGCAATACCAGTTGGGGCAAAGAAGAACCCACCTATAACTTTTTAAAAAATATCTGGAATATCTGGGGAACAAGATTCCATAGGGGTTTTGCAAAACTCTGGCTTATTTCTGGGGATTTAGTAGGCTGTCTGCCTCTATAGGGCTCTCTTCATGCTTAGAAAAGACATAAAATGTCCCCAGGTTGGCCTGGAGACCCTGCACAGATCGCAGAGGAGTCTAAGGAAGACTTACAAATGGCCTGAATGCTCAGCGTTTTCCCAACACCCATGAAGGGTGACAAAGGACCCGGAGGACTTGCAGGCCCTGACATTCCAGGAGCGCTAACGAGGCTGACAGGATGCTCAGATCTTACAGAATTAGACAGACACCTGCAAGCACAAACCCTGGGTCAGACACAGATTTCCAGGGTTGCTGCATTCTACAATCTAACATGTCCCGTTTTCAACAGATATTATGGACACAAAGAGAAACAGGGAAACCTGGCTCCGACGTAGGAGAAGAGGCAAGAAGCCGAAAGGCCCTTGAGGGGGCCCCGATGTTGGACTTGTCAGGCCACAGCTTTACATCACAGAACCATAAAGACACTGAAAGACTAAATCCAATTGCTTCTTATCATCTGCAAGGCTGCCTTGAGCTTCATTTGTCCTGGACTGTAGCAGATGGCTTCCTACCAGCTCCCTGTCCACTGTTCCCCCCCCTGGGCATCCTCTAAACGCTGAGGCAGGACCTGGGTTCCCTCCCACTGTTTGCTATCTCTGCATGGTGGAAACCCAGGGTTCCTATCGCAGCCCCACGAGTTCCCAGATGTGTCTCTGTTCTCACCCCTGTGACCCTCCTCCTTCCTTCCTGCTTCCCAGGCACCTCCCACTCTTCCTCCCAGTCTTCCTCTAGCTCTTCCTGGCTCTAAACCACTGTTGCCCCAGGGTCTTGCATACCCCTCTTCTGAGATCACAACAGTGCATGGTCTCATGGGTAGCTCTTTTCTTTGGCAAACATCTGTGACAACCCCGATGTGCTTTCCAGGCACTGTGCTAGGAACCTGCTCTCTCAGAACCTCCATCTTCCTGGGGCAAGAGATATCCGCCATGTCACTGTAGAGAGGAGTGTATGACGATAACAGTAAAACACTATAAAAGCTAATGGGGACAAAGACAGGGCAACAGGGATTGCCACTTTTGGCCCCAAAGAGAGGTAAGGTTTCTGTGAAGGAGTCATGATTCCCTGAGACCCGAGGGAGGTGGAGACTTACCAGACGAAGGAGGGGCATGTGTCTCCATCAGCGAGAAGGGTGGACGCAAAGTCATCCAGGCAGGGTCAGAAAAATGAGCAAGGCCAGCCGGGTTCTGGATTCTTGAAGGAGGATGTGAGGTGGGAGCTTCAGGTCAAGCTATGGATTTTGAGTTTCTTGCCGGAGCAAACACCACCGCCCAGTGACTCCAACAGGGGAGTGATGTAATCCATTTGGTGGCTCCTGAGGCTCGCACTGTGTGCTTTGCAAAGGTCACATAAGGGAGAGGCAAGGACAGGGTGTCTTGGCAATGGGGGAGTCCTGGTGAGAGGGATTGCCCACGCCTGCAGGGCAGGGCTGTGGGGTGGGGTCGGGCCCTGTCTGAAATGGAGAGGGCAGGACTTGCACGGGTTTGGATGTGAGCACGTGAGCACTGCCAATGCTCCTCCTGGATCAACATCGAACAGAAAAAAAGCACCTTGTGAAGCTGTTCAGCAAGCGAATAGTCTCGACCCAATCTAGGTTGGTTTCTTGTACCTTACTCATTAACCATCTCTATAGCCCAAGTAGGAATTTGGGGACTTCCTTTTTTTTTTTTCCTGCTGTCATTTCTGATCTCCCTTCCCTAAGCCCATTTTAACGGGATGGAAAGATAAAGAGCAAACAAAGATTTCTTGGTCCTCGAGGTCACTGAGATAAGTTTAATAATTTAAATTGACCTAGGGGGCTCTGTACGGAAAAACGCTCCACTTAGATGATCCAGCGAGTCTTAACTCATTTTCGAGTCTGCACCCAGCCGGAGTGAAAGTGCTGATGTCCCTCTGTCACACTACGCTGGGTACACTTATCTTCTCATACCCAATAACTGGAGACAATGATTATATTACTCATAAGATATTTTTACCTGAAGTGATAATGCTTACTGGTTTAGTTATTATTTCTTAATCTTTTTTTTTTTTTAAAGCTAGAATCTTTCTTCATAGCCCTGGGGAATACCCTTAATTTTTATATTAAAAATTGTCTTTTCCACACCTTTAGTTGTTGTTGATATTTCAAAAAAAAATTATAGCATAAAATAAACAGTGGGAATTTAAGAGTGAAAGCCTATATCCCTTTTGTAAATGAATAGAGGGTATATATATATATATATATATATATATATACACACATATGTGTGTGTGTGTGTGTGTGTGTATGGGGGGGCTTCTAAGGGAAAATCTTTCGGGTGGTGTCCGTGAACTTCCTTTCCTTTTTGGTTACATATCCCTCTGGAAAGCTGCTAAGAGTGCAGAGTTGTGGGCAAATTCACAGACACCTAGAATTGGGGGTTGAAATTTCGTGGCACCAGGAGCCTTTCTGGAGTCCAGGTTCCTTGGGACATGGCTCTCTCCTGTAGGAACAGAAGTGATGTCTGGTTCTTTTGAGGTAAAAGGAGTGGCAGATATCCTCCACTAGGCTCTCCCAACGCAGCCCTGTGGCCCAAGAATTTCCCTCAGGATCACTTCTGAAAGTCTCAGAGACTGTGGAATGCAGCGCACGTCTTTCTTGAAGTTTAGATACAGTTACACGACTGGAATTCTTCAATGTTGAAGCAGAGGATTAGCTCTTCCGGGACAAGTATTCATTGCTGGGGCATTGGATATCATCAGTGGCTTCTGTTTTCATCTTTTTCTCCCTTTTAAATTTTTTTATTTAAGTATAACTGACGTATAACACTGATATTAGTTGTTGTAGTCTTAATGTTTACAAGAGGTCGCCTGGCTTATGGACCAGAGAAGTCAAACACCGGACTGGTTGCCCTGACTTATTAACTTCCCCATGACCGAGTCTTGTCAGCTTTCCCGCAGGGTCTGCCTGATTTCACACTCCTTTCTAGTCTGTTGTCATGTCGTGACCTTCCCTCTTCAGGCCCCTTCAAGAAGAGCTCTTTGATTCCTGTTCTCCAATTCCCTTCAACTTCCTCAGTCATGGGGTGCATTTCTGAAGAATTTTGTGGTACGAAGTGAAGCTTTTGTATGTCCTGGCACTCATGCGCCCTGGCCAACACATCACCAGCTCTTACTGCTGCCTGGGGACCCACGTGCCACATTGTTGGAAGGCCCCACCATACCCACAACCCTCAGGGAGCTGCTCCAGGGGGGTGACTTTGACCTCAGCACTGAAGCAGAGAGAGAACTTGGGTTTGGAGCTCTCCTGCCACGTGGTACCCTGATGGTGTGCACCCTCCCACTCCAGCTGAGGCTGGTCCCACTGACAGAAGCCTCTGACCCACACCAGTAGGGACCAGTCTGTGAAGGAAGACAGTTCCTTGTCCTGAGTGCCGAGCTCAGCTCTGCCTGTGGGCTCCTGAGGTGGCCCCGGGCTTTAGCATCTTCACTGTCACACACACAGTCCAGGACACTTGGCGGGCTCAAGCCAGCCAGGAGAGGAGCGGTGGTGTGCCACATCATGGAGCCAAGCACCCTCCAACCCACCTTCCTTGAAAACCCCAGACAGAGGCCAGATGCTTGTTTTGCTGCCAACCTGCCCAAACACAGGATCTGAATCCACAACTTTTTTATAGAATTGAGGCATGTTCTAAGGTGGGGGACCATCTTCATTCCTTCCAGGGGACCTGCTGCATCCTTCTGAGTGGGGAGCACCAAAGAGAACCCCTCCATGTGATGCGCGGGCATTCCTGCTTGCCCTTCTGAGAGGGATGTTCCAAGGTAGTTTGCTTTCTCCTCTCTTTCTAGAGGAATGTATTGAAACTTTTGGGGACACCTCGCTCCATAAATATTTGAGGTTTAGTCTTTGACAATGCATTGTGGCAACCTTCTGAGGATAGGAGCATCATTTAATTAGAAAAGCCTCAAGCCCAGTGCCCTATGAGCGTACAACGTCTTTGCGATGGACAGAGGATCACTGACTGTGAGGATAATCAAGCAAATGTATGTTATGGTTAGCAGAGTACCTGACACACACCCTGTGCTCAATAAAAATAAGTAATTATCATGGTTTGGTATTACTTTCCACTGTAAAAGACATCATCTTCGCTCTGGGGGAGCAAAGTCGAGGTGATGGATACATTCACATTAGGTAGGAGTTCTACCATGGCTGGTTGTGGTGTTGGGGCAATTCTGTCTCTTTATCGATGACTGAAAATTTGGATGTTGAAACTACCAAAGGTCAAAGATGCCATCTGGACTAATAATTCATGTCTGTCTACCATTTTGAACCATATTAAGATCAGGAGACATAACAGATGAGGAATTCCAAAATTACGTGTACAAGAAAAACCAGCTACAAGCTTGGTAAGTTAAAGTTCAGTGGGCACAGGTGCAACCTCCCTCAGCTGCACCAGGAGAACAAACAGAATAGAATGGTGAAATGCTCATGCTGCTCATGGGCTTTATAGAAGGAACTCCAATCCACAGCATTCCAGAAGTTCAAATTGCATTTAGAGATTGTTAAGAAGAAAGGGAGCGGTGACACTAACGTTTGTATATCAAGTTCCAGCAGAAGCTGTGAAAGAACCTTGATACCAGCTTCAGTGCTTACATACAGAGAAGCTGTGGTTAGGTCAGTGATGCGGTTTTTTGCAGGAGCCTAACTTGCCACGGCAAATAGGAAGGAAATCATGTTTGCTTTAGGTAAGAGTGAATGTTTAGTTGAGGAAAATGCAGAGAATCAGAAAAAGGAAAATGCAGAGAATCCAGGTATTACAGAAAGCCACAGTGGAGAATTGACTTTATTTTTCTTTGCCTTTTGCTTTAAGGAATGGAGGGGAGAAGGTATTGTGGTTGATGCCTGAGATCAATATTTACCATGTACCATACTTGGCTCTACCCTCCATATAAAACCATTAATTTTTTTAAGCATCACCAGATATACAAAAAAATGAAGCTGGAAAATATGGGAGCCAAAGAGTATATTGTGGAAATTTGTTACTATTTCTTGGTCACAAAAAATCATAACAACAACAACAACAACATCAGTGCTCTTTTCATCTGATGCTTATCAAAGGAGAAAGGCTCTCAGTTTTGTCGGGAGCCAATTTCACCCTTTGTGAGGTATCCTGTCGTTTTCTTTCCCCAGGAGCCACAAATTCCTATCTCATCGTTGGCCATATTGCCCTATTCTCTATTTACTATTAGTGCATATTTTAGAGTGGTGGTAAGCATTGGCACATTTTATTGTGCTGATGAACAGTGTTGGACTGCTAGGCAAAATGTCTGCTCAACAGTGATTTCTTTCTTTTCTTCTGCATCTTTTAAATTTTCTTCTGGACTTCTCGAAATGAAACTCCAGGATGTCAAATCATATGGAGGCTTGATTCTTTTCCTATACCTTCTGAGTTGATGAGTTAAGAATGTAATAGAAGATGTTACTCATCACACAGAAACACAAATTATGGATGTTGCAAAACACAACCCTCTTCAAATACTTAAAGAACATATTCAATAATCATTGGGATTCAAAGTCAGCAAATATTGTTCTCTAATGGCTGAGTAATATTCCCTTGTATATATATACCACATCTTATCCATTCATCAGTTGATGGACACATGGGTTCTGTCCATAGTTTGGATATTGTTGTTAATGTTGCTATTAACATCAGGTGCATGTACCTCTTTGAATCTGTACTGTTTTTCCCTTGGGTAAATACCTGGTCGTGCAATTGTTGGATCATAGTGTAGTTCTATATTTAACTTTTTGAGGAACCTCCATACTCTTCTGCAAGGTGGCTACATCAGTTTGCATTCTCACCAAAAATTCAAGAAGAGTCCCCTTTCTCTGTGTCCTTGCCAACATCTGTTGTTTCTTGTATTGCTAATTTTAGCCATTCTGACAGGTGTGAGGTGGTATCTAATTGTGGTTTTTATTTATATTTCCCTGATATGAGTGATTTGAGCATTTTTTAAAAATGTGTCTGTTAGCCATCTGGATGCTTTCTTTGGAAAAATGTCTATTCATGTCTTCTGCCCATTTCTAAATTAGATTGTTGGTTTTTTGGGTGTTGAGTTTGATAAGTTCCTTATAGGTTTTGGATACTAACCCTTCATCATATATGTCAATTGCAAATATCTTCTCCCATTCTATAGGCTGCTTTTTAGTTTTGTTAATCATTTCCTTTGTGGAGTAGAAGCTTTTTATCTTGAAGTCCCAATAGTTCATTTTTTGCTTTTGTTTCCCTTCCCTCCTGTGAAGTGTCTAGTAAGAAGTTGCTACATCTGAGGTCAAAGAGGTTGATGCCTGTGTTCCCTTCTAGGATTTAGATGGTTTCCTGTCTCACGTTTATGTATTTCATCCATTTTGAATTTATTTTTGGTAATTTTATATTTTGGTGTATGGTATTAGAAAGTAGTCCAGTTTCATTATTCTGCATGTTGCTGTCCAGTTCTCCCAACACTATTTATTGATGAGACTATCTTTTTTCCATTGGATAGTCTTTCCTGTTTTGTCAAAGATTAGTTGATCATATAATTGTGGGTCCATTTCTGGGTATTCTGTTCTGTTCCATTGATCTGTTCCATTGTCGGTTTTTGTGCTACTATTATACTGTCTTGATGACTACAGCTTTGTCATATAACTTGAAGTCTGGAATTGTAACACTTCCAGCTTTGCTTTTCTTTCTCAGGATTGCTTTGGCTATTTGGTGTCTTTTGTGGTTCCATACAAATTTCAAGATTGTTTGCTCTAGCTCTGTGAAAAATGCTGTTGGTATTTTGATAAGGATTGTGTTAAATGTGTAGTGCACTTTGGATGGGTATAGACATTTTAACTATGTTTGTTCTTTTTGCTCTTCCTATACATGAGCATGGAACTTTTCCCCATTTCTTTGTGTCCTCTTCAATTTCTTTCATAAGCATTGTATAGTTTTCAGAGCATAGATCTTTTACCTCTTTGGTTAGAATTATTTCTAGGTATCTTGTTGTTTGGTAGGGTTGTAAATGGGATGAAATCTTTGATTTCTTTTTCTGCTACTTCGTCATTGGTATATAGAGATGCAAAAGGTTTCTGCAAATTGGTTTTATACCCTATGACTCTGCACTATTTATGTATTAGTTCTAGCAAGTTTTTGACGGAGTCTTTCAGCTTTTCTACATTGAGTATCATGTCATCTGCAAAGAGTGAAATTTTGACTTCTTATGTGGTCATTTGGATGACTTCTATTTCATTTTTTCCCTGATTGCTGAGGCTAAGAGTTCCAGTACTATGTTAAATAGTAATGGTGACAGTAGACACCCTTGTCTTGTTCCTGACCACAAGGGAAAGGTGCTCATGATTTCCTCATTGAGTATGGTTTTAGCTGTGGGTCTTCCATATATTGGCTTTATGATGTTGACACATGTCCCATCTATCCATACTTGTTGAGGATTTTTATCAGGAAAGTATATTCTATTTGTCAAATGCTGTTTCTGCATCTATTGGGAGGACCATATGGTTCTTTTTCTTTCTTTCTTTTATTAATGTAGTGTATCACATGGATTGACTTGCAAATGTTAAACCACCCCTGCAGCCCAGGCTTAAATCCTGCTTGATTGTGGTGAATAATCCCTTTAACGTACGATTGGATTTGAGCAGCTAGTATCATTTTTTTTTTTTTTTTACATCCATGTTCATCAGGGGTATTGGTCTGTAATTCTCTTTTTTGGTGGGGTCTTTGTCTGGTTTTGGGATCAAGGTAGTGCTGGCCTTGTAGGATGAGATTGGAAACTTTCTTCCCAATTCTATTTTTATTTTTTTTTTGGAACAGTTTAAAAAGAATAGGTATTAACTCAGCTTTTGTTTGTTGGCAGATTTTTGATTACTAATTCAATTTCTTTGCTGGTTTTGGGTCTGTCCAATTTTCTATTGCTTCCTGTTTCAGTTTTGATAGTTTGTATGTTTCTAGGAATTTGTCCATTTCTTCCAGATTGCCCAGTTTGGTGGCATATAATTTTTCATAGTATTCTTTTAAAATTGTTTCTATTTCTGTGGTGTTGATTGTGATCTCTCCTCTTTCATTTGTGATTTTATTTATTTGAGTCCTTTCTCCTCTTTTTGATAAGTCTGGCTAGGGGGTTCATCAATTTTATTAACTCTTTCAAAGAACCAGCTCTTAGTTTCATTGATCTGTTCTACTGTTTGTTTTTTCTATATCATTTATTTCTACTCCAATCTTTATTATATACCATATTCTTCTAGCTTTAGACTTTATTTGCTATTCCTTTTCTAGCTCCTTAAGGTATAAGGTTAGGTTGTGTATTTGAGACTTTTCATGCTTCTTGAGGTAGGACTGTACTGCAATATACTTCTTTCTTGGGACCACTTTTACTATATCCAAAAGATTTTGAGCTGTTGTGTTTTCACTTCATTTGTTTCCATGTATTTTTAAAATTTCTTCTCTAATTTCCTGGTTAACCCAATCATTCTTTAGAAAGATATTCTTTAATCTCCATGTATTTGTGGTCTTTCCAAATTTTTTCTTATGGCTGACCTCAAGCTGCATAGCATTGTGGTCTGAAAATATGCATGGTATGATCTCAATCTTTTTGTACTTAGTAAAGGCTGATTTGTGACCCAGTATATGACCTATTTGGGAGAATGTTCCATGTGCACTCAAAAAGAATGTGCATTCCTCTGCTTTAAGAAGAAATGTTCTGAATATATCTGTTAGGTCCATCTGGTCTGGTGTGTCATTCAAAGTCATTGTTTCCCTTGGAAGACATTAGAAAAAGGAAAGGAAAAGTGAAGGGGGGGCATTCAGAGGGGGAAATGAACTATGAAAGACTGTGGACTCTGAGAAACAAACTGAGGGTTTTAGAGTGGAGGGGGTCAGGAGATAGGTGAGCCTGTGGTGGGTATTCAGGAGGGCATGTATTTCATGGAGCACTGGGTGTTATAAATCAACAATGAATCTTGGAACACTACATCAAAAACTGATGATGTATTTTATGATGACTAACATAACACAATAAAAAAAATCAAAATAAAAAACAAAGCCATTGTTTGTTTCCTTATTGATTTTCTGCTTAGATGAACTGTCCATTGCTACAATGGGGTGTAAAAATCCCCTACTATTATTATGTTATTATCCATGAGTTTCTTTATGTTTTCAATTTTCAATGATTTTATTTATTTATTTGACAGAGATCACAAGTAGGCAGAGAGGCAGGCAGAGAGAGAGAGAGGGGGAAGCAGGCTACCAACTGAGCAGAGAGCCCGATGTGGGGTTCGATCCCAGGATCTTGGGATCATTACCTGAGCCAAAGCCAGTGTCTTTAACCTACTGAACCACCCAGGTGCCCCTATGTTTGTTATTAGTTGGCTATATATTAGGGTGCTCCCAAGTTGGGGGCATAAATATTTATATTTGTTAGATCTTTTTGATGGATAGACCCGATGGTTATGATATAATGCCCTTCTTCATTTCTTGTTATAGTCTCTAGTTTATCTTTATTTTATTTTATTTTTTAAAATATTTTACTTATTTATTTGTCAGAGAGAGAGAGAGAGTGATTATAATCAGGGGGAACAGCAGGCAGAGGGAGAAGCAGGCTCCCTGCTGAGCAAGGATCCCTATACAGGACTTGATCCCAGAACCCTAGGGTCATGATCTGAGCTGAAGGCAGATGCTCAATTGACTGAGTCACCCAGGCATCCCTAGTTTTTGGTTTAAAATCTAGTTTGTGTGATATCAGTATAGCTACTCCGGCTTTTGTTGCATTCCATTAACACAATACATGGTCCTCCACTCCTTCACTTTCAATTTGTAGATATCTTTAAGCCTTAAATGAGTCTCTTGTAGGGTCTTTTTTAAAAAAATCCATTCTGATATCCTATGTCTTTTGATTAGAATATTTAATACATTTACATTCAGAATGATTACTGAAAGATATGAATTTAATGTCATTGTGTTACCTGTAAAGTTGGTGTTTCTAGTGATATTCTCTGTTCCTTTCTGGTCTTTGTTGCTTTTGGTCTTTTTTTTTTTTTTTTTTCCACTCAAAGAGTCCCCTTTAATTTTTATTGCAGGGCTTGTTTAGTGGTACGAACTCCTTTAGCTTTTCTTTCTCTGGCAACACCATCTCTCCTTCTATTCTGAATGACAGCCTTGCTGGATAAAGTAGTCTTGGCTGCATATTTTTCCCACTCAGCATGTTGAATATATCATGCCACCTTTTTCTGGCCTGCCAAGTTTCTGTGGACGGATCTACTGTGAACGTAATCTGTCTCCACTTATAGGTTAAGGACTTTTTTCCCTTTTACTGCTTTCAGGATTCTTTCCTTGACTGTGTATTTTGTGAATGTGACTATGACTTGTCTTGGTGATGGTTAGCTTTTGTTGAATTTCATAGGCATTCTCTGTGCTTCTTAGATTTTGACGTCTGTTTGTGTTTCCAGATGAGGGAATTTTCAGCTATCATAATATCAAATAAATCTTCTGCTCCTTTTTCTTTCTCTGTTCCTGGGACTCTTATGATATGAATGTTATTATGCTTTAAGGAGTTAGTGAGTTCTCTAAGTCTACATGTGTGATCCAATACCTTTCTTTCCCCTTTTTTTTTAGCTTTACTATTTTCCTTAATTTTATCTTCTGTATCACTTTTTCATTCCTCTGCTTCATCCATCCTCATCATTAATGCACCCAATTGCTTTGCATATTGGTCACAGCATTTTTTATTTCAGTGTTACTAGTTTTTAATCCCCTTATCTCTGCAGTAAGGGACTCTCTAGGGTCTTCTCTGCTTTTCTCAGGCCCAGCTAATATCCTTACAATTATTGTTTTAAATTCTGGTTCAGAGATCTTACTTGTATCTGTATTGATTAAATCCCTGGTTGTGACTTTTTTTCTTTCTTTTGGGGTGAATTCCTCTATTTTTAAATTTTTTCTGGGTCGCTGTGTGTGTGTGTGTGTGAGACTGTTAGGAAAGACTGTTGCATTCCTGCTCCTGAGAGTAATGGCTATATTAAGAAGGGTCAAAAAAGAAAAAAAGAAGAAGAAGAGAAAGAAGAAGAAGAAGCACCAGCAGCAGCTAGATCCTAGGTGTGTTTTGGTCTGCTTCTTAAAAGAAGCTAGATATAAATAAGTAAATACATGAATAAATACATACATTAACAAATAAATAAGTAATAAATTTAAAAAATTAAAAATAATTTGAAAAAGCTAGATCCTCTTTCTTCTAGAGCTGAAACTTTGCAGCACTCAGTGGTCAGTTGACTTGGTATGTGAGAGGGGCTTGTGCTGGTCTTTTTGGAGAGGGTCCTGCTGCTCTGATTCTCTGGTGGACTTGTCTTAGTGGAGATGTCTGTAGGGTGCTGTGGGGCAGAGTTTGGTGTAAGCAGATTTAGCTTCCCCTAGGTGGTGCTGTTTTGCTCACTAAAGTTGGTTAGTGTTGATGGGGGATGGGGAAGGGCATCACTCCACTCTCTCTTCCCCAGAGCAGGGAGTTCACACTTGCTTTTCTTCAGGAAACCCTCAGAGGAGCAGACAATCACCCCTCTTATGTCCCCAGCTTCTACCAGATCCCTGCCTTTATCCTGCCTGCGTCCAAGCTGTCTGACTGCCAGGTGGCACAGTGTTCCATTCCCCGCCCCCCACCATCAACCACAAAGCTGCGTTTTAGAGCTCCAAATTTTGGAGATCCATGCAGCGTGGACCTGTGCTGACCTTATGGAGGGTCTTGCCATGCTTTTGCTGCTTTCTGGTTTGTCCCAGAAATTGGTTACACAACCATGCAGTGATTTAGAGTTTATGGTAAAGCACAGCAAAAAGCTGACATCAAGGTTTGCTGTCCTCTGCTACTGTCTTTTTTCCTATGCTAGGGAACAGGACAGCTCAATGCAACCCTCTGGGTTTTTTGTCTCCAGACAGCTGTGCTGCCATTCCCAAATTCACTCCAAGAAGGGGGACATTTCTCCCTGTGCAACCCAGGGGATCCTCAGATCGTGCTACCCACTCCTGGCTCCCTGCCCTCCTTTCCCACAGTAACACTGACAAGCCCACCAGACACAGGAACCTGGCTATTACCAGGAACATCAGACTTTGCCCTCTGCTGCTTATAAAAAACTTGCGGTATTTAGTCCCTGTCCTTGTCTCAGTCAATAGTTTTGAGGTAGAGTTTTTCTTCTGCAATCCCCTGTGCTTTGATTCTCTCTCTCTCTCACTCCTTTCTCTATGACCAGAGCACCCTGTTCTTTTCTCCCCCAGATCAACTCTCCACAGCTCCTACCCTCCATGATGAAGCCACTTTTTCAAACTTAGTTGTGCAGTTTTGCTCTATCAGTCCTCAGATCAACTTCTTGTGTGTTCAAAATGATTTGATATTTATCTACTGGAGTTCAGGGGACTAGAGACCCCCTACTCCTCCACCATCTTAACCAATCTCTTTACTATTTATTTTTAATGTTTGCTACTCAGTGTTATCTTGGATCTGTCTTTCTAACTGATTGAGCTCCTGTGACTCCTCACAGTCTTATTCTATAATTTTCAGTCACTTTCACTTATGAAGATATTTTAATTTTGTTTTTAATACTCTGCAAGATAACACTAATATACATATATGTACACAAACATATATACTTTGATATATACATGTGATCACTCAGCCATCCACAAATAAATAAGACAGGAAGGAACTCTCTTCCCTATTTGAATTGCCATACAATAAATGTGGAAGGAATAAGGGAGTTATAAAATTATCAGTGGTTGCTAACCTAGTGGGTGGAAGTTTGATGAGAAACAGGTTATGCACATAACAAAGTAGCTCCCTACAAATTACTTACAAATTACAAAGGAAAAATAATACTATTATAATGCTGAAGCTTGGCAGACAGCAAGTGATCTAACTGACATCATTTATGTTGAGACAAAGCAAGGTCATGGTGTCTGATGTGATATACAGGACTTCCTCGATCTGTGATGGAATTACATCCTGATAAACTCATCATAGGTTGAAAATATTGTAACTTGAAAATACACTTACTACACCTAGCCTACCGAACATCATAGCTTAGCCTGGTCTACCTTAAAAGTGCTCAGAATGATTATGTTAGCTTAGAGGTGGGTAAAATCATCTAACACAAAACCTCTTTGATAGTAAAGTGCTGACTATCTCATGCACTGCATTAAATTCTGTACTGAAAGTGAAAAACAGATGGTTGTGTGGGTGCAGATGGTTGTCAGTGGGTTGTTGACCCTCAAGATCACTGGCTGACTGGAAGCTGCGGCCACCCAGCATCACGGGAAAGGATCAACCATGTGTTGTTAGTGGGAAAAGATCAAAATTCAAAATTCCAAGTATGATTTCTACTGAATACTTATCATTTTTCACCATTGTGAAGTGAAAAATTCCAAGTCAATCCATGGCAAGTTGGGGGCCATCTGTCCTTAGAGGGACACAACGTTCTTTTTGTATCTTCATACCAGTAACACATAACCTGAATCTCATCTTAAGAAAATACCAGATAAGCACAAATTGTGGAACTTTATACAAAATAAACAGCCTGTAATCTTCAAAAATGTGAAGGTCAAGAAATCCGAAGAAACTTCCAGTTTAAAGACACTGAAATGACATGACAACAAAGTGCATGACTCTGGGATGGAGCCTGCTCTGGGAAGAGAAGGGCGGGGTGATTATCAAAATCTGCTGTGGACTATATGTCCATATTAAATGCCATAATTCTAATAATTTTGCTGTTTATGTAAAACATGTCTTTATTAGAAAATATATGCTGCAGTATTGAAAAGTAAAGAAGCAAAGTGTCTCTAACCTATTCTCAGTTGGTACAGAAGAAAAGTAAAATATCTGTCTGTCTGTCTATCTATCTATCATCTGTCTACCTGTGGAGAGAATGGTAAATGACCAATGGTAAACAATTGATGCATCAGGCTAAAGAGATTGTGGGAGTCCCTTTGTATTACTTCTAAAACTATTTTGTAATTTCCAAGGTGTAACAAAATACTAAAAACTAGTGTAACTTCTTACTCTTTTATAGTTTTTTTAACATTAAAAAATTATGTTCTGCTTGAGCACTGTCTTTCCCACCTAAGTCAGCAACGAGCACTTACGTTTACTTTGCATCCCGGCACATCTGTTCTTTCGTTTACTCATCTTGACAGTACAAATAGGGTTGAATTTGAGCTTTTAGTTTCAAAAATCAAACTGGGGTTATTCAAAGCCATGAGGATAGGATCAAATGACTTTTTTAATCATAAAATTCTTGCCACAAAACCTTTCTGTAAGAGTTTCCTTTTCCGGGCCTTTATTGCATTACGATGGCATTATTGTTTTAACTGCTCAGCTGCATATTGTCTGTCACATCTTTTAAAAAATATTTTACAGATATTTCACTCAGTCCAAGTCCTGCTAAGTCTAAGCTTCCTTTAATTTCCCTGCAGGATATTGGGAAGCTGGAAGGGTGTTAGAAGACTAACCTTTCAGCAGGACCAATTTGAAATATTAATGCTACATTTATCATTATACTGAGAAGAACTTGGCCAATATGTTAGCACAGCTGTTCTTAAATGAGGAACTTTCTTGTTTCCTCAAACTTAAGGCCATCCTAGTTTTGAAGGTTATAAAATAATAAACACATTACTATTACATATGTGGAACCACATGAAACTTTTGAGATGGGTTTAGTTAGAAGAGTTTTGAAGAGTAAAGCTGTGCATGGAGTGCCCTCACACAAATGGTGAAACAGATGTATCAGTCAGTTTTTGCTGTGGTGATGCTGCATAAGAACCACACCCTCTTCTTAGTGGCTTGTAACAGCAAGGTGTATTTGCTGCCCCTGTTACACAGCTGATAACAGCTGACTTCAAGGCTGTGGCTCTGTGCTTCTGTCACCATGTTTGAGGCTACTGGTAGATTTTGGGTCTGCTTTTCCTCCAGAAAGCACACTGAAGGAGTATCCTGCTCCTCTAAAATCTCTTTTCTCATGGCAGAGTGTGGAAACAAGAGAACGAGTCATAAAATGTAATCAGATTTAATGCTTCTTTCTGTTCAGTCTCAGAAGAAATATTTATTCACACCTATAGTTCAAAGCATGTCATAACCCCAAGCCCAAAATTAATGGGAGCAAGAAACATGCCAAGACTAGAGAGGGTGAGGGACTGTGGGCAATGCTACCTATCATCATGGTCCAGGCTTGAACATGCCTCCATCCCCAGCTTTCCAATAGCACCTCCCTTGCTATTCCTTGCCACCTTGCCACCTAGGACTTAAAACCCAGTCCTTCTCGTCAGCTCAGATCTATCTTGAGGTGTGCCTTCCTAATTCCATTTTCCACCATGCACCTATGGCTAGTTTCTGTGATGACTAACTGCATTTCTTACTGGGCCTTGCTATTCTAGCCATCCCAGCTGACATGACAGGCACATGGATGAAGATGCCACCCAGATATCTTACCCAGGCAAGCCTTCAAATAACTTATGCCAAGTCACTTCACCACTCCTACATGAGGGACCCCAAATGATAACCTCCCAGCAGAGCTAAGTCAACAGGTGAGATATAACAAGTTAGTGTTTCAGGCTAGGGGTGGTTTATTAAGACTCAACAGACTAACTTAACAAGTGCTTTAACTGGTGTGCTCTGATTTGTCCTTCACAATATCCTAAGAGCCAAGACGGTGATACCAAAGTTCCTTATTTATACAGGTGGCAAGTAAGTCTCAGAGATATGCTCAGGAGTGCACAGAATTTCATTTATCATTCTTGAGCCTCTTCAACATAAGCAAATTAGTACCAGAGCATCTATAATGACATAAGCCACCTTCTAGGGAACATCCTAGAAGGTAGTATTGAGGTTTTAATAAGTATTGAATGCAATATGATCTGTTTTATTAACCAAGAAGAAACAGTGATCTGTATAAGAAATTTCTGTCATGTCAACTGCCAGAGCAAACAAACAGATGGCTGAGTATTTTATTTACCATTACTTCTTGGGCCATCAGAATTCTGAATTCTTTCATGTGTGCTGCAGCAGTGAGGTTAATTTTCCTTGAACTTGTCTACTTTTCAGCCACTGAGTGATTTGACTGCAGAAGTTTAATGTTCTCCAGACAAATTTTCATATAAAGTTTTGATCATAGACTTGTAGAAAATAGAGAATTATTTCTTTACTATAGGCTTGTCTGGTTTACATAACTCGAAATGCTTCCTGTACTACACTTTGAGGCTTTCACTGATCACCTTTCATTTCTCAAAACCAACCACATTTAAAATCTCAGATCCTGTTCTCTGCCCACTGTGTTTTTCCCTCTTGGCACAGAAAGAATATATCAGTTAAATATATCAGTGCTAGTCATTTATAAAGCCTTTAGCCATCTCATTCAAGAATGAAAAATATGCTAAATACTCTCTAACTCTACCAATTTTAGCAAATAAATTATACTACCTAGTGTTTTATTTTTAAAAATCCTCATAATATTGTTCTAAGATTAACACATCAATTAATTTGAATCAAACAAATAAAAGTCCTGAACTAACTGGATTTTATATCTAAATTGTTTGTGCTCGCTTCGGCAGCACATATACTATATCTAAATTGTTGGATAAAATGTCTCAAAAGAAAAGAAACCAGTCTGATGTATTTATATAAAAAAATACCAAACTTCCAGAGATGTTTTGAAACTGCATTTAGGTGCTTCCTATAGCTCAATTTTTTCTTGAAATTGTTCATATGTAAATGACTTTACTTGTGCAGAATTTTTAGTAACCACAGGATTTGGATATGTCCACTTATTTTAAAAGGTATGAAGGCACATTTAAATTTTAGAAAGATTTTTCAGCAACATAGGTTAAAAAAAAAAAAAACCTCCTCAGGATAAAATTTAAGTTAAATGATGCCTTCATTTCATTAGAATTGTTGATTTTCTTAACTTCAGTTAATTGAAGTTCTGAGATATTTTGGTGATTCTCAACCTTGCTGCAGATGAGAAACACTTAGTGTAAGCCCCAACCAGTCAATTCATTTACTGTAAGCTTTCCAGGTCCAGAAAAATGGAATAGCATGCTTTTTCCTATTCTTCCCACTAAGTACAGCTGAAGACTCTGGACAGTATATACAGAACAAACAAGCAATGAGTGAACCCAAAACAGAATGAACTAGAAAAAATGTATACCAAGACAAAGTATAGATCAACTTCTGAAAACCAGGCAAAGAAATATCAAAGCAGCGAGAATAAGTGACACCTTACCTAGGGGGAAAACTACATGAATGACAGTAGATTTCTCATCAGAAACCTAGACAGCCAGGATAGTGTCTTCTCCCAATCCTGAAAAACAGTAAAATGTGTAGAAGCAGAAAGAGTGGTGGCTACCAGAGGCTGGGAGAGGAAAAGTGGAGTGTCATTGTTCAGGAAGGACAAAGTTTCAGTTAGAGAAGGTGAGTAAATTTCAGGGATCTCCTGGACAACATGGTGCCCACACATTGTTAATGCAGTAACAATACTGCATTATAGGCTTAAATATTTAAGAGAGTAGATATCTCATGTTATGATACAAAAGCAAAGAGACACAAGGAAATGTTGGAGCATGATGGATATGTTTATTACTTGTTTATGGAGACAGTATCACAGGTATAAGCATATGCCCAACTTATCAAATTGTATACATTAAAAATGTACAGTTTTTAGAACGTCAATTATGGGTCAATAAAGTTGTAAAAAAAAAAAAAACAGAAAAAAAGGAAAGGAAACATGGAGACCAGAAGGTAACAGCATGCGTTGTTTAAATGCTGGAAGAAAAAACTCTCAATCCACAATTCTATATCCAGTAAAAATATCCTTCTGGAAGGAAGAAGAAATTAAAATATTTTCAGATGAAGAAAAGCTGAAAGAATTTGTTTCCAGCATATCTTCTCTAAAAGAATGGCTAAATAAAACTCTCAGAATAGAAAGAAAATAATAAAAAACGAAACTTGGAATATCAGGAAGAAAAAAGAAAATTAGAAAAAGCAAAAATTTGGATAAAATACAATAAGCTTTCCTCTTCCCTTGAGATTTCAATTGTTTGAGTAAGGTAAAAATTGTAACACTGCCCGATGTGGTTCTCAAAACATACAGAGGAAATACTTAAGATGATTATATTATAAATGAAAGAGTATAAAGGAACCAAAATGGAGGTACATTTCCATGCTTCACTCTAATGGGTAAAATAAAGACTGGCTGTGATTAGTCATGTCTGAATAGCACAGTACCTAGACCAATCAATAAAAGGGCTATACAAAGATATACAGTCAAAATACTATGAATACATAAAAATGGAATTATAAAAAAAATTCCAGTAACCCACAGGAAGGCAGAAGAATAAACAAACCCCATATGAAACATATAAACCAAAAACCAATAACAAAATAATAGACTTAAACCCCAACATATCAATAATTACATTAAATGTAAAGAATCTACACACACCAATGAAAAGACACACTGGCGGAGTATATTAAAAGAATTAATGTCCTGACTATATGCAAGAGCATTATGCTGAGCAAAAAAAAAAAAAAAAAAACAAAACAAAAAACAAAAACAAAAACAAAAACCAATCTCAAAAGATCACATAGGGAATGATATCATTTTTTTTTAGGGAATGATATCACATATATAACATCTAGAAACACCAAAATTATGGAAATGGGTAACAAATAAGTGGCTTTAGGGTATAAGGATGGGATTGACTATAAAGGAGTAGCATGACAGAGAGCCTCATGCTGAAAGATTAGTTCTGTATCTCAATCATGGTGCTGGTCCAGGAATGTAGACACATTATAAAATGACATAGAACTATATGTATATAGCATAGAACACATTATACCAAGGTCAGTTTGTTGTTTTGATATTGTGTTGTAAGATGTAACCTTTGAAGGAAGCTTTGTGAAGGGTATATGGGATCTCTTTGTCTACCTTTCAACTTCCCATGATTCTACAAAATGTTTTTTGAAATCCACTCAGGTTATAATGAGAGCAACTACTTTGTGGTATTTCTAGCTGTGGATTTCTTTTAAATTTACCCTGCTTGGGGTTGTTTGGGTTTGGTGGTTCTATGGATTGAGTCTTCGACCAGATCCCAACTGTCCGTCCTTATCCCTAAACATTGACTCCACTACAATTTCTTTCTCTTATTCTGTGGGCCAGGGAAATAGATTACCACCCCCCTTATTCCAAGCCTCTATGCCTCTAATTTTCTGTCTGCTAGTTCTTGACCTGCTGGTTGTCTGAGTCTCCTATTAGTCCTTCTTGCTCTGCTCTGTCTCATGGTGTCCCGGATGATGGCAGCCTGCAGATCCCAGATTCCTGGGATGGTTAAATTCTTGGTGGATTCACTACAGGAGGGGTAAAGCATGGGCAAAGCTAGGACATTCCCTATTTTCCTTTGGATAGTCTCTGGCAAAAACAGTATTTTCTCCTTGATTCTGGCTCTTGCTGGGAAAGCATGCTGGGCTTCCTTCCAGGAGCCCTAAGCTCCTTTGATCTTCTGGTTGGGCATGTTAGCAGCTTCTCACCATTGCTAAAGTCTGGGCTGCCTCACCATCTCCTGTTTGGATCCCCAGATTTTTCTGACTGTGTAATCATTTCCCTAAATACTTAAGGGGGATCTCTGTTTTCCTGATGGAAACTTCTCTTTTCTACCCCACTGTTATTATGGCCATTTTTCCCCCAATCATCTTTCAGCTCTGTCTAATCTGCTTTTAAATTCATTCTCTGAGTTCTTCTATTATTTGTGTCTCAAATTTGTAGTTGGTCCATCTTAACATCTGTTACTACTTTTTGTAGTTTCCAGTTTTGTATCCCAAATTTTCAACTTAGCTCTTAAGTTCTTGAACAGAAGTCAGCATTGGAGAGCCTTTGATAATTCCAATATCTCAGTTCTCATAGGGCTGCTTCTGTTACCTGCTGTTTCTGTTGGCTCTGTCTCACAATGGACTATCTCCTCATGTGCTTGGTTATCTTTAATTTTAGGGTATACATTCTGTTTAGAAATTATTCATAGAAATCTGGAAACTTTTCTTTTTTCACGTCTGGCAAGTTTTAAGGGCCACTAACTACCTGGGATCATCTCATTTTAAGTACTTAGGGTCATCCAGACACTTTGAATCTGACTTATGATCTGTGAATGGGATGACTTACTTGTGGTGTATTCTGACTCTCACAGCAATATTTTTGGAGTTCTAGACCAAGGTTAGGGTAGTATATTAGGGTCCCTCCCAGTGCCATGCCCCAGACTTGAAGTACTGTTCTATGAGTAGGCATGAAAAACTCAGCTCAGACTTTCACATGTGTCTTCCATTTTAGCATCTACTCCCAGAGAAGAAGTAGATGCATAGCCCTATTATTTCAAGGTCCCTGCCTTCCATGTTTTGCTAGCTTTCTGATGCTTGTATGCATGGTCTAATTTTTTGCATTCTGTTGTGTGACCTCTAGACCTTCCCTTACCTGAAGTAGAATCCATAACTTGCTCCTCAATAAAGCACACACTACCCTAAGCATACATGTAGGAAATAACTAAGAATGGAACATTGGCCTAGGTATTGGAGTCTATCTCAGTGATTTGTGGGTTGAGAGAGGTCACAATCATGTTGGCCTTGAATCAGCCCTGGGCAAGACAGTTTCAGAACCACAGTGTTATCCACCTGTGAAATGAGCAGAGGGAGTGCATGCTATCCAAGCTCCTGCCAAGGGGTCACTTTGTATTATTCTATTATTTTAAATTGTGGAATGTTTCAATTGTGCCAAAAAATCCATGGAAGCTTCTAGAAAATCCTGGATATGTCTACCAGTAAGAAACAGGAGAAATTTCTGGATTCTGTAGCATGGCCCAGTCCATGTTTACAGCTTCTCATGTATGGGACAGAACACCACCTAATTTCGTAATGACCCCATGTCCTAAACTGTGCAACACAGCGGGCCTTCTGACCTAAATGCCTAGCTGCTATGGAGTATTAAGTAAAACTGATACTCCTTTAAGTCATCTGCTCAGGGTATGACTTAGCCTATACCACAAGTCTGTGCCAAAGAATACTTTTTCACAGTTCACAATAGTGAGAGAAAATAAAGGACTGACTCGGTATTAACCCATATGGTCAGTTTATTGTGAGCCATTAAGAGGGAGGTATGTTTAGTACAGCTGGAAATGAGCTGAATGTTAGCTGAAGAAGTCCAGGCAACTGTCCAAATGAGCATTAGGTATACTGAAAGTCAGGAATGCTCATTTCTGCTGAATCCGTTGCTGTGTCTGGGCTGCATTCCTTTATTGTTCTTCAGATTTATGTGGAAGTTAATTCATCTTAACTATTCAGACCACTCAGTTTGAGGTAAGTTGGTTTCCTCAAATGTCTCTAACCCAATCTTGGTTTATGGGGTATGGCTTTTCTTAATACATGTGGCATCTTCTTTCTTCCTTTCTTTTTTTCAAGGAAAATCACGTAATATATTCAGCAATTTCAAGGAAACATTGTGGCTGGGTAGCTAATGGAGAAGCTGCCTCGGACGCACAGCTGGCTAACCTCAAGATATCTTGGAAATGGTGCATGTCCACAATAACAAATGTGGCTGTTCAATGATAAATTTATTTCTCCATCTGTGCAGAAATGGATATCTGGTGCCAGGCCTTGATGACCTCCACTTCTATGGCCAAACTTCTAGTTGTTTCAGTAACACCGCGTTGAACCGTACAGCAAACTTCTGACCTTTTAATACTGAAGACTCAGGCAAGCACATTTGGAGCTTAACTGTAGTTTGAGTGTGTATTTCTCTTTTTTTAAAAAAGCAAGCCTATTATAGACCTTGCTTTGTATGGGAGCGATTTTAACCAGTCAGCAGTCTTGCCTCACATGCTTTCCTTAAGAAAGTAACTAACTAGAGCCTCTATTCCTAGAATAAAGAGTGGATTAAAAAGCATAGTCACTGCAAATAAGGCAGGTAGCAGGGAGAAGAGAGATGTGGGTAATACATTAAGAAGGAAAACTTTCTGTTAGCTATCATGCCCCACGCTGTTTGTATAATTATTAGCTGCAAAATAGCACAGCTTGAACATTATTATTGCGCATTAAAGAACATTTCACTTATAATTATGGAACGAAAAGAAGCGTTTGCAACTTACCTACCGAAACATTAACTTTGTGTATGTAAGAAAATATTTTAAAAAACCTCTTCATTAAAATTCTGCAAATATGTGACTTTCTTTTTCCATTGCATGGATCCTTTCTCTTTTTTCCCCCCTGACATGTTGAATTACATCTTAAACTTTTCTTTTAATTAAAAAGCAGCATAAAACTGTAAGGGGGGGTGGAGGAAGCCAAAGGAAAGGGGTGGTCTGTGTGTTTGCCAGCCAAAATAAATATTTGATACATAGACAGGTTAGAAAGTGAAAAGGTAAGGCACAAAACATGTTCTTTCACACCAGCAGAATACCGCCGGGTGCTCAGTGGCAGCCACACGTGACTTTATCTGAGTAGTGCTGATGAGTTTTGAAGAAGCAGATGCTATGGAAATCCACATATGCCAGTGGTGTGAAGGTCTTTGCAGCAGTGTTTCAAGGTCGGTCAAGGGAGGGTTTAACCATTCCCAACAATTCCTTCTGCAAGTTTCCTGAATAACATCTTCCACAGATGGACCCTCTAGAATGAAGGGACCCATATGCCCCTGTGTGTGTGCTCTGTGTGTTTTCCTACCACTTGTACATGAAGACTCCCTTCCCATCACAGACATACACAGAGGGACTCTTGTCTGTCAGATACCATGCAAGGCTCTGGGGGAGCAGTCAAGACTATCGTAAATAAGAGCACGCATCCAGATGCTTTATCCAAAAAGTGAGCACATGCATGGAGTTCACACGAGCAGAGTAGGTGAGGACAGAAAGCAACAGCACCTGCCCTAGCAGACTCACGTGAGCACACACGTGCACACATAACAGACTCTTCTTTGATCTGTTTTTCTCCCCATGTTCGAAACACCCTGCTCCCAGAATACTCTGTCACACACGAGTGTTTTCCTCAATATTCCTCACGAGGGCAAAGGGAGTTCTGTGAGAAAGGACTGTGTAAACGCAGTGAGAGGTGCAGTGCACCCCTGTCCCTGCTGGAGGACCCATGGCCCAGCGGACCTGCCTACAGGCTCTCAGAGGGGCTACTCACTAGCATACTCACTAACAGAGTCCGGTCAGTGCAGCCTGTCTGGAGCAGCCATGGGGTTGAGAAATGCTGCTGAGGGGTTCCACGTTACTGGGCGTGGGAGCTTCATCCAGAGCCCACCTGATTCTCCCTCCTTGCCTTCTCAGGGCCTGGGGCCTTCACCAGGTGTGCATCCCACCACCTGTACACCCTCTGCTGCAGCGGCAATGCTGTTGGAACAAGGCCTTTCCTTCCTCTCTGGGGCATGAGGGACAGCAGGCGAGGAGCTGTCTTTGGCCCATCTCAGGGCCTCCTCTCCACGTTCTAAGGTGGCCTTAACTTGAAAATTCTCTATGCAGGAATAAAAACAGGCATTTCCACACCTTGTTCATCCCCATGTCCTTTGTGTCTGAAGTCTGGTTCTTGTTCGTTGACCAACACATCACAGCGCTAGTCTCCTCAATGGCCTGAGTTGTCTAGGCAGAAGCCCTCCAAAGTACCATGCCTTGGGACAAATGCACACTTGAATTATGGGCATCTGTGACAGAGTGGGAGGGACACTGGTGTAGTTGGATGATCTAATTTGAACAATAAGAGTCAGTGTTTGGGGAACATTTCCTACTTTTCAGGCAATGTACTAAATGCTCAAAATACTCTATGTCCCTTGGTGCTTCTAAGGCCCTTCGTGATGGGAGGGTCATTATGTTCGTTACTTTAGGGATGAGGGAACCTAATTATAGGGAATCCACATGACCAGCCTGCATGGGCAAAGTCACTGTGACTCTAGGAACCATGGTCTTAAGCATTGTCTCTACTGGGGATGAAAGTTTGTTCAGTTGGAGACCAGGTTCATCATCCCCCACCCATCCCACCACGGCACAAGTCATCATACGCCTAAGGGCTGTGTGACCACGTGAATTCTATGACTGCTTCATGCCTCACATTGTAGAGCATTTGGAAAGGCACACGGAATTGAAGCTGAAGGTCTCTTTACTGTAAGTAACCACCTTTAGCTTGATTAACTCTACATTCTGTAATTTTCAGCTCTACTGGGGAGTCAGGGCTTATGAACATGGAGACTCGAAGGAACAATAAAAGAGTAGGAGACTGTGGTATGCAGTGAGTGTTAGCTACAGAAGAGGCAGTAAGAGTTGAGAGCAGAGAAGATGCGTCCACTGCATCAGGTGGCAGTGGAATGATATGCCATAAGGGAGGAGCCCAGTGTCATTGTCAATGTGTCTCCATGCACAGTGTTTACTCAAATGCATTCCAGACTCAGCATCTGTATCCTGAGTAAAATTTCCACATGTAAGTCTAATATATATATATATATATATATATATATATATATATTTTTTTTTTTTTTTGA